>NC_080545.1:97217150-97244650 GCF_028640845.1 Ahaetulla prasina
CCATGGCTTAGGACCCGGGTACTTACGGGACCGCCTGCTGCTACCCTATGCCTCCCCACTTCTGGGGGAAGGATATTGCAAAATCCCCATTCCAACCCCACTCCAGAGGAAGGATACTGCAAAATCCCCACTCCTGGGAGAAGGATACTGCAAAATCCCCATTCCCTTCCCACTCCTGGGGGAAGGATACTGTAAAATCCCCATTCCCATCTGACACCAGTGGAAGGATACTGCAAAATCCCCATTCCCTCTGCACTTCAGGAGAAGGATACTGCAAAATCCCCATTCCCTTCCCACTTCTGGGGGAAGGATATTGCAAAATCCCCATTCCAACCCCACTCCAGAGGAAGGATACTGCAAAATCTCCACTCCTGGGAGAAGGATACTGCAAAATCCCCATTCCCTCTGCACTTCAGGAGAAGGATACTGCAAAATCCCCATTCCCTTCCCACTTCTGGGGGAAGGATATTGCAAAATCGGGCCGGTTTAGCTCTGCCTGGTAAGGCCTGTTATTAAGAACACAAAGCCTGCAATTACTGCAGGTTCGAGCCCGCCCAAGGTTGACTCAGCCTTCCATCCTTTATAAGGTAGGTAAAATGAGGACCCAGATTGTTGGGGGCAATAAGTTGACTTTGTAAATATATACAAATAGAATGAGACTATTGCCCTATACATTGTAAGCCGCCCTGAATCCTTCGGGAGAAGGGCGGTATAAAAATCAAATAAAATAAATAAATAAATAAATAAATTCCATGGGAAGGATACCGCAAAATCCCCATTCCCACCCCACTCTAGGGGAAGGATACCGCAAAATCCCCATTCCCTCCCCACTCGGAGGATGCTGCAAAATCCCCATTCCCTCCCCACTCCTGGGAGAAGGATACTGCAAAATCCCCATTCCCACCCCACACCAGGGGAAGGATACTGCAAAATCTCCATTCCCTCCCCACACCAGGGGAAGGATACTGCAAAATCTCCATTCCCTCCCCACTCGTGGGAGGATGCTGCAAAATCCCCATTCCCTCCCCACTCCTGGAAGAAGGATACTGCAAAATCCCCATTCCCACCCCACTCTAGGGGAAGGATACTGCAAAATCTCCATTCCCACCCCATTCGGGGGCCAACCAGAGATGATATTTTCCAGTTCTCCGAACTACTCAAAATTCCCCCTACCTGTTCTCCAGAACCTGTTGGATTTCACCCCTGCCCCTAATCCTCCTGGTTGCTCTTCTCTTGCCCTTTTTCTAGAGTCTCAACATCTTTTTTAGAGTGTGGATGCAGGACTCTAGGTATGGTCTGTCTCCAAAGCCAGGCAACCTCCACCCTAAAACACCTTGAACACCTCTTGAAGTCATCTATCCTTTTGCACAATTCCCGTGGAAATGGTGAAAAATTAAAAGGCAGACTCTTGTGAAGTTTGCCAACTGAACATCACAAAAACAAACCGGGGTGGGGGTGGGGGAAGAGAAGAGGAGGGGCCCTTTGCGAATTAATCCAGGCCAGTCAAACCGTTAAATTTTTTAAACCGCAAAGAAAGCAAACACGTTCTCCTTGGCTCCGTCTTCAGCGTTGAACGGTGGTTAAAATGTTGGCGCTTCACTTTCAGCTCTTGCCACAGTTGAGTGGCCAGCCGGGTTGTGCGTTGCCTTCTTTTGTGCCTTCTACCATGTGAATGCTAGGAGGTGATGTAATGGAGCAAAAATTCAAACTGGATGTGAGAAAGGAATGGCGGGCAGCCACTTTGGGAAGGGTTATGAGACAATGATGATCCGGGAGAGAAAAGTGGGTGAAAATTTGGCAACAGAGTTCCTGACTATTGTTAGTTTTGGGTTAAATAGACACAAACAAAGGCAGGGTGGGTGGGTGGGAATTGCGGCTCCACCCTCCTCAAAATCCCCATAGTTCTGCCCTGGCTTCATTCCCAATTGAATGCTGAGATACTCGCGTTGGTTGCATTCGCACAACTGACTTAACCTCGTTACAGAATTAACTTCTTTTTCTGGATTTGCCGGCCAGAATGAATCGTAAATTGGCCGAGGGATTGACTTTAAGCCACACACACGATGCCCGCAGAAAAGGCAAACCCAGTTCAGAATGAGCTTTAGTGGGTTGTGGGAAGGCAACACTCGTCTTCATCGGGTCTGGTTTAGAGCGCAAGGATGAACCGATTAGTGCTTGGACGAGATCCTTTGACCCAGGATTGTTGCCTAGATTTGAAAAAAAACCACTGAGTGGCCTTTTTTTTATTATTTATTTTTAAAATTAGTTTTAAATGGGGTTTTGTACTATTTTAATCGATATTTTTAAATTTGGTCTAATGTAATAAGTTTTTAAAATTAGTTTTAAATGGGGTTTTGTACTATTTTAATCGATATTTTTAAATTTGGTCTAATGTAATAAGTTTTTAAAATTAGTTTTAAATGGGGTTTTGTACTATTTTAATCGATATTTTTAAATTTGGTCTAATGTAATAAGTTTTTAAAATTAGTTTTAAATGGGGTTTTGTACTATTTTAATCGATATTTTTAAATTTGGTCTAATGTAATAAGTTTTTAAAATTAGTTTTAAATGGGGTTTTGTACTATTTTAATCGATATTTTTAAATTTGGTCTAATGTAATAAGTTTTTAAAATTAGTTTTAAATGGGGTTTTGTACTATTTTAATCGATATTTTTAAATTTGGTCTAATGTAATAAGTTTTTAAAATTAGTTTTAAATGGGGTTTTGTACTATTTTAATCGATATTTTTAAATTTGGTCTAATGTAATAAGTTTTTTAAAATGTTGTTTTAACTTGTATTTATTCTGATGTTTTTTTATGTTTTTATATGGCTGTAAACCGCCCTGAGTCCTTCGGGAGATAGGGTGGTATAAAAATTTGAATAATAAATAAATAAAATAAATAAATAAATAAATTTGATATAATGAAAGGAACAATAGGACAGGAACGGTAGGCACTTTTGTGCTCTTATGCACGCCCCTTATGCTTGTGCTAAAGTAAAAAAAAAATTGGGAGCAATACACATGTGGCTAGAAAAGATGTCAGGGAAACATAGATCTTAAACCCGAACTTTTTTTTAAAAAAAATTAGGTAATAGTACCAGAAAAATTGGATAAACAAAGTGTATATTGAATATTGCATTTATTAACAGCACCGAGGATTGTATTTGCCCAGCATTGGGAAAAATGAAGAAAGGCCACTAGAGGAAGAGATAATTAAGAAGATATTGGACTGTGCAGAAATGGACAGACTTAACATTGAAGATCAAGATACACAGTACTACCAAAGATGGAATTTATTTTATCAATGGCTGGTGAGAGAAAAAAAAGGGGTGGGCTGGGGTAAAGATTAGGAATATAATTTGCATTGTTAAGCAAACAAAACAAACCGGACATCATGACGTTTATGAAGCACGAATGAAATGTAATAGTAGAAAATTAATAAAACTTTATTAAAAAAAAAAAAAAAAAGAAAACCACGGTGTTCCATAAGTCATCTAGAATTGAAGTCAAGCCAAAGGGGTTGATTCATTTATTTCATTTATTGCAAAATCCCCATTCCCATCTGACACCAGTGGAAGGATACTGCAAAATCTCCATTCCCAAATTCACTTTGCAACCGTGTTACTAACTTGAACCGGTGCATGTGATTCACTTAACCACCGTGTCAAGCAAGGTCGTAACGTGGGGCGAAACCAGTGGTGAAATCCTCTGAGGTTTGCTACCGGTTCGCTACACTACGTGCGCATGTGCAGTGTGCGCCAAATGCATGCTGCGCATGCAGGCATGCGCAGCGTGTGCCGAATTCGCGCTTCGTGTGGGAAAAGGAGGCTTAACAAGGTTAGTAGAACAGTGGGGGGGATGGGACAGCTGTGCTGCACGATTTAGATTCGCTAGAAAGCAGGATTTCCTGCTTTCTAGCGAATATAAATTGCGTGGCACAGCCGATCGTCAGAAATAACAGGTTCGGACGAACTGGTCGCATTTTTTTTTTTACTACCGGTTCAACCAAACCGGTAGCTTTTATTACTACCGGTTCGGGAAAACCGGTGTAAACCGGTAGCATTTCACCCCTGGGCTAAACTTACTTTACAACCGTCTTGTTTTGTCATGGAAATTTGGGCTCCTTGGCGGTCATAAGTCAAGGACTACCTGAAATCTTGTCCAAACGCTGGGGGGATTTTTAGAAGTCCTGTCTCTCGACCTCTTGCATGCCTGGAGATCTTCTGCCTCCCTAATCTTGCCAGCCGGGCCCTCGTGTCTGATCTGTGTCACTCATGACCTCACCGTGCCACTAGGATTAAAATGCCAATGGGACAACAAAGCGACATTTGGAGTCGTGCAGGGCGGGTGGCGGTGTCTGGATGGGTGATGGCTTTGTCTGCCCTGCTGTCACTTTCCTGGAAATGCTTGCAAAATCTCTAGGGAAGATGGGTTGTCCCCAAAGTGGCTTCTGCTTTTGCAAAGGGCAACTGGACTTTCTTGATTTTTTTTTCTCTTTGAAAATGTTTCACGTCTCCGAAATGGTGTAGGGCAGGGATCTCCAACCTTGGCAACTTTAAGACTTATGGACTTCAACTCCCAGGAATTCTGGAAGTTGAAGTCCACAAGTCTTAAAGTTGCCAAGGTTGGAGACCCCCTGCCTAGATGATAGGCTCAAGATCCAGGTGGATCTTGACAGAATTGAACCCTGGGCTCTGTCTAACAAAATGAAATTCAATACAGAGAAAAGTAAAGTCCTACACTTAGGTAAGAAAAACCAAAGGTGCACATCTAGACTGGGTGAAACCAGGCTTAATAGCAATAACTGTGAGAGGGATCTAGGGGTTAAATATGAGCCAGCCTTGTGCAGCAGCAGCCAAGAAAGCCAATGCAATCCTAAATTGCATTAACAGAGGGATACAATCAAGATCAAGTGAGGTATTAATACCCCTCTTTAAAGCCTTAATAAGACCACGTTTAGAGTCCTGCATCCAGTTTTGGTCACCACACTATAAAAAAGATGTTGAGACTCTAGAAAGAGTGCAGAGAAGAGCAACCAAGATGATTAGGGGACTGGAGACTAAAACATACAAAGAACGGTTGCAGGAACTGGACATGGCTAGTCTAGTGAAGAGAAGGACCAGGGGAGACACAAGAGCATCTTCCAATATTTGAGGGGTTGCCACAGAGAGGAGGGGGGGGGTCAAGCTATTCTCCAAAGCACCTGAAAGCCAGACAAGGAGTGATGGATGGGAACCGACCAAGGAGAGATTCAACCTGGAAATAAGGAGAAATTTCCTGACAGTGAGAACAATCAACCCATGGAACAGAAGTTGCCTTTGGAAGTTTTGGGAGCTTCATCACTGGAAGCTTTCAAGAAGAGTCTGGGCTGCCCTCTGTCAGAAATGGTGTAGAGTCTTCTGCTTGGGCAGGGGGTTGGACTAGATGACCTACAAGGTCCCTTCCAACTCTGTTAATTCTGTTAGAAATAAGAAACATTTTCAAAGAAGAAAAAACTAAGACATTCCAGCTGACTTTTGGAAAAGCACCTTTGGGACAGCCATGATGTGGACGGTTGAGACTCTCCATAGACCACAGCTTGCCTGGAATGGCAAAGATGGTTGTGATGCTGGAATAACAACATGGGATGAAAAGTCTCTCTCTCTGCATCTCTCTGTATCTCATTCTCTGTATCTCTGTATCTGTGTATCTCTCTGTATCTCTGTATCTCTGTATCTCTGTGTATCTCTCTGTGTATCTCTCTGTATATCTCTCTCTGTATCTGTGTATCTCTCTGTATATCTCTCTCTGCATCTCTGTATCTGTGTATCTCTCTGTATATCTCTCTCTGCATCTCATTCTCTGTATCTCTGTGTATCTCATTCTCTGTATCTCTGTATCTCTGTATCTGTGTATCTCTCTGTATCTCTGTGTATCTCTCTGTATATCTCTCTCTGCATCTCTCTCTGCATCTCTCTCTGCATCTCTCTGTATATCTCTCTCTGCATCTCTGTATCTCTGTATCTCTCTCTGCATCTCTGTATCTGTGTATCTCATTCTCTGTATCTCTGTGTATCTCTCTGTGTATCTCATTCTCTGTATCTCTCTGTATATCTCTCTCTGTATATCTCTCTCTGTGTATCTCTCTCTGCATCTCTGTATCTGTGTATCTCATTCTCTGTATCTGTGTATCTCTCTGTGTATCTCTCTGTATCTGTGTATCTCTCTGTATATCTCTCTCTGCATCTCATTCTCTGTATCTCTGTATCTCTGTATCTGTGTATCTCATTCTCTGTATCTGTGTATCTCTCTCTGCATCTCTGTATCTGTGTATCTCTCTGTGTATCTCTCTGTGTATCTCTCTGTGTATCTCTCTGTATATCTCTCTCTGCATCTCTCTCTGTATCTGTGTATCTCTCTGTGTATCTCTCTCTGCATCTCTGTATCTGTGTATCTCTCTGTGTATCTCATTCTCTGTATCTCTCTCTCTGCATCTCTGTATCTCATTCTCTGTATCTGTGTATCTCTCTGTATCTGTGTATCTCATTCTCTGTATCTGTGTATCTCATTCTCTGTATCTGTGTATCTCTCTGTATATCTCTCTCTGTATCTGTGTATCTCATTCTCTGTATCTCATTCTCTGTATCTGTGTATCTCTCTCTGCATCTCTGTATCTCTGTGTATCTCTCTGTATCTCTGTGTATCTCATTCTCTGTATCTCTGTATCTGTGTATCTCTCTCTGCATCTCTCTCTCTGTATCTGTGTATCTCTCTGTGTATCTCTCTGTATCTCTGTGTATCTCTCTGTATCTCTGTATCTCTCTCTGCATCTCTGTATCTCTCTCTCTGCATCTCTGTATCTCATTCTCTGTATCTCTGTGTATCTCATTCTCTGTATCTCTGTATCTCTCTGTATCTCATTCTCTGTATCTCTGTATCTCTCTGTATATCTCTCTCTGTGTATCTCATTCTCTGTATCTGTGTATCTCTCTGTATCTGTGTATCTCTCTGTATATCTCTCTCTGCATCTCTGTATCTCTGTGTATCTCATTCTCTGTATCTGTGTATCTCTCTGTGTATCTCTCTGTGTATCTCATTCTCTGTATCTGTGTATCTCTCTGTATATCTCTCTCTGTATCTCTGTATCTCTGTGTATCTCTCTGTATCTGTGTATCTCTCTGTATCTGTGTATCTCTCTGTATCTCTGTATCTGTGTATCTCATTCTCTGTATCTCTCTCTGCATCTCTCTCTCTCTCTTTATCTCTCTCTCTCTCTCTGTATCTCTCTGTGTATCTCATTCCCTGTATCTCTGTGTATATATCTCTCTCTCTCTGCATCTCATTCTCTGTATCTGTGTATCTCTCTCTCTCTCTGTATATCTCTCTCTCTGCATCTCTCTTTGTATCTCTCTGTATCTCTCTCTCTGTGTATCTCTCTGTATCTCTCTCTCTGTGTATCTCTCTCTCTCTGCATCTCTCTCTGTATCTGTGTATCTCTCTCTCTCTATGTATCTCTCTCTCTCTGCATCTCTCTCTGTATCTCATTCTCTGTATCTGTGTATCTCTCTCTCTCTCTCTGTATCTCTCTCTCTCTCTGCATCTCCTTCCTTCCTTCCTTCCTTCCTTCCTTCCTTCCTTCCTTCCTTCCTTCCTTCCTTCCTTCCTTCCTTCCTTCCTTCCTTCCTTCCTTCCTTCCTTCCTTCCTTCCTTCCTTCCTTCCTTCCTTCCTTCCTTCCTTCCTTCCTTCCTTCCTTCCTTCCTTCCTTCCTTCCTTCCTTCCTTCCTTCCTTCCTTCCTTCCTTCCTTCCTTCCTTCCTTCCTTCCTTCCTTCCTTCCTTCCTTCCTTCCTTCCTTCCTTCCTTCCTTCCTTCCTTCCTTCCTTCCTTCCTTCCTTCCTTCCTTCCTTCCTTCCTTCCTTCCTTCCTTCCTTCCTTCCTTCCTTCCTTCCTTCCTTCCTTCCTTCCTTCCTTCCTTCCTTCCTTCCTTCCTTCCTTCCTTCCTTCCTTCCTTCCTTCCTTCCTTCCTTCCTTCCTTCCTTCCTTCCTTCCTTCCTTCCTTCCTTCCTTCCTTCCTTCCTTCCTTCCTTCCTTCCTTCCTTCCTTCCTTCCTTCCTTCCTTCCTTCCTTCCTTCCTTCCTTCCTTCCTTCCTTCCTTCCTTCCTTCCTTCCTTCCTTCCTTCCTTCCTTCCTTCCTTCCTTCCTTCCTTCCTTCCTTCCTTCCTTCCTTCCTTCCTTCCTTCCTTCCTTCCTTCCTTCCTTCCTTCCTTCCTTCCTTCCTTCCTTCCTTCCTTCCTTCCTTCCTTCCTTCCTTCCTTCCTTCCTTCCTTCCTTCCTTCCTTCCTTCCTTCCTTCCTTCCTTCCTTCCTTCCTTCCTTCCTTCCTTCCTTCCTTCCTTCCTTCCTTCCTTCCTTCCTTCCTTCCTTCCTTCCTTCCTTCCTTCCTTCCTTCCTTCCTTCCTTCCTTCCTTCCTTCCTTCCTTCCTTCCTTCCTTCCTTCCTTCCTTCCTTCCTTCCTTCCTTCCTTCCTTCCTTCCTTCCTTCCTTCCTTCCTTCCTTCCTTCCTTCCTTCCTTCCTTCCTTCCTTCCTTCCTTCCTTCCTTCCTTCCTTCCTTCCTTCCTTCCTTCCTTCCTTCCTTCCTTCCTTCCTTCCTTCCTTCCTTCCTTCCTTCCTTCCTTCCTTCCTTCCTTCCTTCCTTCCTTCCTTCCTTCCTTCCTTCCTTCCTTCCTTCCTTCCTTCCTTCCTTCCTTCCTTCCTTCCTTCCTTCCTTCCTTCCTTCCTTCCTTCCTTCCTTCCTTCCTTCCTTCCTTCCTTCCTTCCTTCCTTCCTTCCTTCCTTCCTTCCTTCCTTCCTTCCTTCCTTCCTTCCTTCCTTCCTTCCTTCCTTCCTTCCTTCCTTCCTTCCTTCCTTCCTTCCTTCCTTCCTTCCTTCCTTCCTTCCTTCCTTCCTTCCTTCCTTCCTTCCTTCCTTCCTTCCTTCCTTCCTTCCTTCCTTCCTTCCTTCCTTCCTTCCTTCCTTCCTTCCTTCCTTCCTTCCTTCCTTCCTTCCTTCCTTCCTTCCTTCCTTCCTTCCTTCCTTCCTTCCTTCCTTCCTTCCTTCCTTCCTTCCTTCCTTCCTTCCTTCCTTCCTTCCTTCCTTCCTTCCTTCCTTCCTTCCTTCCTTCCTTCCTTCCTTCCTTCCTTCCTTCCTTCCTTCCTTCCTTCCTTCCTTCCTTCCTTCCTTCCTTCCTTCCTTCCTTCCTTCCTTCCTTCCTTCCTTCCTTCCTTCCTTCCTTCCTTCCTTCCTTCCTTCCTTCCTTCCTTCCTTCCTTCCTTCCTTCCTTCCTTCCTTCCTTCCTTCCTTCCTTCCTTCCTTCCTTCCTTCCTTCCTTCCTTCCTTCCTTCCTTCCTTCCTTCCTTCCTTCCTTCCTTCCTTCCTTCCTTCCTTCCTTCCTTCCTTCCTTCCTTCCTTCCTTCCTTCCTTCCTTCCTTCCTTCCTTCCTTCCTTCCTTCCTTCCTTCCTTCCTTCCTTCCTTCCTTCCTTCCTTCCTTCCTTCCTTCCTTCCTTCCTTCCTTCCTTCCTTCCTTCCTTCCTTCCTTCCTTCCTTCCTTCCTTCCTTCCTTCCTTCCTTCCTTCCTTCCTTCCTTCCTTCCTTCCTTCCTTCCTTCCTTCCTTCCTTCCTTCCTTCCTTCCTTCCTTCCTTCCTTCCTTCCTTCCTTCCTTCCTTCCTTCCTTCCTTCCTTCCTTCCTTCCTTCCTTCCTTCCTTCCTTCCTTCCTTCCTTCCTTCCTTCCTTCCTTCCTTCCTTCCTTCCTTCCTTCCTTCCTTCCTTCCTTCCTTCCTTCCTTCCTTCCTTCCTTCCTTCCTTCCTTCCTTCCTTCCTTCCTTCCTTCCTTCCTTCCTTCCTTCCTTCCTTCCTTCCTTCCTTCCTTCCTTCCTTCCTTCCTTCCTTCCTTCCTTCCTTCCTTCCTTCCTTCCTTCCTTCCTTCCTTCCTTCCTTCCTTCCTTCCTTCCTTCCTTCCTTCCTTCCTTCCTTCCTTCCTTCCTTCCTTCCTTCCTTCCTTCCTTCCTTCCTTCCTTCCTTCCTTCCTTCCTTCCTTCCTTCCTTCCTTCCTTCCTTCCTTCCTTCCTTCCTTCCTTCCTTCCTTCCTTCCTTCCTTCCTTCCTTCCTTCCTTCCTTCCTTCCTTCCTTCCTTCCTTCCTTCCTTCCTTCCTTCCTTCCTTCCTTCCTTCCTTCCTTCCTTCCTTCCTTCCTTCCTTCCTTCCTTCCTTCCTTCCTTCCTTCCTTCCTTCCTTCCTTCCTTCCTTCCTTCCTTCCTTCCTTCCTTCCTTCCTTCCTTCCTTCCTTCCTTCCTTCCTTCCTTCCTTCCTTCCTTCCTTCCTTCCTTCCTTCCTTCCTTCCTTCCTTCCTTCCTTCCTTCCTTCCTTCCTTCCTTCCTTCCTTCCTTCCTTCTTTCCTTCCTTCCTTCCTTCCTTCCTTCCTTCCTTCCTTCCTTCCTTCCTTCCTTCCTTCCTTCCTTCCTTCCTTCCTTCCTTCCTTCCTTCCTTCCTTCCTTCCTTTTCTTCCTTCCTTCCTCTCCCTCCCTCCCTCTCTCTCTCTCTCTCTTTCTTTCCCTTCATTCTAAAGTAGTAACCAGGCAGGTCCGATCTTACATTAATTATACATCTTCAATCATCTTTGTACATTAACTATCAATCCATTTTCTACCCTCCCTCCCTTCCCTTCCTCCCCACCCCCAGGACTTCCGAGAACCGAGTACAGGGTATAAAACTAACAACAAAATTAAAATCTAGCACAAATCATAATCCATAGTCGTTCCTTAAAACCTCCACTCCTTCCAAAGACAAAGAAGATACTTTTCTTCCACTCCATTATATATCAGACCATTCCACTCCTAGAATTCTCCAAAGTTTCCAATTGAGTTAGTGTTTATTCTTGAATAAAGTACGTAGTTTTTAATATCCAACCTTCATCAATCAATATCAAAACAACATTCCATCTTCCAATATTCACCAAGGTTTCTTCTAAAATGTCTTTCTTCCCTTAGCAATCTCTCAAAAATAGTTCATATTTCTGACTTAGTTTCTTTAATTTTTCTGTCCAACCTTCAGGGGTAAGCAATAGTCCATCTTTTCACATCTTTAACATTTATATATACAACAAATAATATTACAAATATCCAAAGTGTCAATTGTAATAATTAAAATCTTCACTTTACCTTACTTATGTCAAATAACATTGTTAAAATTACACCTATATCATCCACAATATATCTATTATAACAATTACATTCTAATTAACATTACATCCATCTCTTAAATATAATATTTAATCCAAATTCCTAAATTTTACTATCTATCCTCCAAAATTAAACAATATTCCATCTTCCTATTCCTTTATACCTTTAATATATCATATAGTACCCCTAAAATTACACATAGACTTCCGGTTTGGCTCCGCTGTGTTAATGGCGGCAATTTCAGTCCGCCCGTTCTTTGTGATTCTGTGAGAGCTGTTTAGACAGTGCTAATCTTCTGTCAACAGCTCGTAAATCTCTGCCTCGGGCAAAGAGGGGGAGATGAGCATTTGAACTGAAGTTTGAGCCCCCAAGAAAATAAAATAAAATAAATAAATAAATAAATAAATAAATAAATAAATAAATAAATAAATAAATAAATAAATAAATAAATAAATAAATAAATAAATAAATAAATAAATAAATAAATAAATAAATAAATAAATAAATAAATAAATAAATAAATAAATAAATAAATAAATAAATAAATAAATAAATAAATAAATAAATAAATAAATAAATAAATAAATAAATAAATAAATAAATAAATAAATAAATAAATAAATAAATAAATAAATAAATAAATAAATAAATAAATAAATAAATAAATAAATAAATAAATAAATAAATAAATAAATAAATAAATAAATAAATAAATAAATAAATAAATAAATAAATAAATAAATAAATAAATAAATAAATAAATAAATAAATAAATAAATAAATAAATAAATAAATAAATAAATAAATAAATAAATAAATAAATAAATAAATAAATAAATAAATAAATAAATAAATAAATAAATAAATAAATAAATAAATAAATAAATAAATAAATAAATAAATAAATAAATAAATAAATAAATAAATAAATAAATAAATAAATAAATAAATAAATAAATAAATAAATAAATAAATAAATAAATAAATAAATAAATAAATAAATAAATAAATAAATAAATAAATAAATAAATAAATAAATAAATAAATAAATAAATAAATAAATAAATAAATAAATAAATAAATAAATAAATAAATAAATAAATAAATAAATAAATAAATAAATAAATAAATAAATAAATAAATAAATAAATAAATAAATAAATAAATAAATAAATAAATAAATAAATAAATAAATAAATAAATAAATAAATAAATAAATAAATAAATAAATAGAATAGAATAGAATAGAATAGAATAGAATAGAATAGAATAGAATAGAATAGAATAGAATAGAATAGAATAGAATAGAATAGAATAGAATAGAATAGAATAGAATAGAATAGAATAGAATAGAATAGAATAGAATAGAATAGAATAGAATAGAATAGAATAGAATAGAATAGAATAGAATAGAATAGAATAGAATAGAATAGAATAGAATAGAATAGAATAGAATAGAATAGAATAGAATAGAATAGAATAGAATAGAATAGAATAGAATAGAATAGAATAGAATAGAATAGAATAGAATAGAATAGAATAGAATAGAATAGAATAGAATAGAATAGAATAGAATAGAATAGAATAGAATAGAATAGAATAGAATAGAATAGAATAGAATAGAATAGAATAGAATAGAATAGAATAGAATAGAATAGAATAGAATAGAATAGAATAGAATAGAATAGAATAGAATAGAATAGAATAGAATAGAATAGAATAGAATAGAATAGAATAGAATAGAATAGAATAGAATAGAATAGAATAGAATAGAATAGAATAGAATAGAATAGAATAGAATAGAATAGAATAGAATAGAATAGAATAGAATAGAATAGAATAGAATAGAATAGAATAGAATAGAATAGAATAGAATAGAATAGAATAGAATAGAATAGAATAGAATAGAATAGAATAGAATAGAATAGAATAGAATAGAATAGAATAGAATAGAATAGAATAGAATAGAATAGAATAGAATAGAATAGAATAGAATAGAATAGAATAGAATAGAATAGAATAGAATAGAATAGAATAGAATAGAATAGAATAGAATAGAATAGAATAGAATAGAATAGAATAGAATAGAATAGAATAGAATAGAATAGAATAGAATAGAATAGAATAGAATAGAATAGAATAGAATAGAATAGAATAGAATAGAATAGAATAGAATAGAATAGAATAGAATAGAATAGAATAGAATAGAATAGAATAGAATAGAATAGAATAGAATAGAATAGAATAGAATAGAATAGAATAGAATAGAATAGAATAGAATAGAATAGAATAGAATAGAATAGAATAGAATAGAATAGAATAGAATAGAATAGAATAGAATAGAATAGAATAGAATAGAATAGAATAGAATAGAATAGAATAGAATAGAATAGAATAGAATAGAATAGAATAGAATAGAATAGAATAGAATAGAATAGAATAGAATAGAATAGAATAGAATAGAATAGAATAGAATAGAATAGAATAGAATAGAATAGAATAGAATAGAATAGAATAGAATAGAATAGAATAGAATAGAATAGAATAGAATAGAATAGAATAGAATAGAATAGAATAGAATAGAATAGAATAGAATAGAATAGAATAGAATAGAATAGAATAGAATAGAATAGAATAGAATAGAATAGAATAGAATAGAATAGAATAGAATAGAATAGAATAGAATAGAATAGAATAGAATAGAATAGAATAGAATAGAATAGAATAGAATAGAATAGAATAGAATAGAATAGAATAGAATAGAATAGAATAGAATAGAATAGAATAGAATAGAATAGAATAGAATAGAATAGAATAGAATAGAATAGAATAGAATAGAATAGAATAGAATAGAATAGAATAGAATAGAATAGAATAGAATAGAATAGAATAGAATAGAATAGAATAGAATAGAATAGAATAGAATAGAATAGAATAGAATAGAATAGAATAGAATAGAATAGAATAGAATAGAATAGAATAGAATAGAATAGAATAGAATAGAATAGAATAGAATAGAATAGAATAGAATAGAATAGAATAGAATAGAATAGAATAGAATAGAATAGAATAGAATAGAATAGAATAGAATAGAATAGAATAGAATAGAATAGAATAGAATAGAATAGAATAGAATAGAATAGAATAGAATAGAATAGAATAGAATAGAATAGAATAGAATAGAATAGAATAGAATAGAATAGAATAGAATAGAATAGAATAGAATAGAATAGAATAGAATAGAATAGAATAGAATAGAATAGAATAGAATAGAATAGAATAGAATAGAATAGAATAGAATAGAATAGAATAGAATAGAATAGAATAGAATAGAATAGAATAGAATAGAATAGAATAGAATAGAATAGAATAGAATAGAATAGAATAGAATAGAATAGAATAGAATAGAATAGAATAGAATAGAATAGAATAGAATAGAATAGAATAGAATAGAATAGAATAGAATAGAATAGAATAGAATAGAATAGAATAGAATAGAATAGAATAGAATAGAATAGAATAGAATAGAATAGAATAGAATAGAATAGAATAGAATAGAATAGAATAGAATAGAACAGAATAGAATAGAACAGAATAGAATAGAATAGAATAGAATAGAATAGAATAGAATAGAATAGAATAGAATAGAACAGAACAGAACAGAACAGAACAGAATAGAATAGAATAGAATAGAATAGAATAGAATAGAATAGAATAGAATAGAATAGAATAGAATAGAATAGAATAGAATAGAATAGAATAGAATAGAATAGAATTTTTATTGGCCAAGTGTGATTGGACACACAAGGAATTTGTCTTGGTGCAGATCCTCTCAGTGTACATCCTTCCTTCCTTCCTTCCTTCCTTCCTTCCTTCCTTCCTTCCTTCCTTCCTTCCTTCCTTCCTTCCTTCCTTCCTTCCTTCCTTCCTTCCTTCCTTCCTTCCTTCCTTCCTTCCTTCCTTCCTTCCTTCCTTCCTTCCTTCCTTCCTTCCTTCCTTCCTTCCTTCCTTCCTTCCTTCCTTCCTTCCTTCCTTCCTTCCTTCCTTCCTTCCTTCCTTCCTTCCTTCCTTCCTTCCTTCCTTCCTTCCTTCCTTCCTTCCTTCCTTCCTTCCTTCCTTCCTTCCTTCCTTCCTTCCTTCCTTCCTTCCTTCCTTCCTTCCTTCCTTCCTTCCTTCCTTCCTTCCTTCCTTCCTTCCTTCCTTCCTTCCTTCCTTCCTTCCTTCCTTCCTTCCTTCCTTCCTTCCTTCCTTCCTTCCTTCCTTCCTTCCTTCCTTCCTTCCTTCCTTCCTTCCTTCCTTCCTTCCTTCCTTCCTTCCTTCCTTCCTTCCTTCCTTCCTTCCTTCCTTCCTTCCTTCCTTCCTTCCTTCCTTCCTTCCTTCCTTCCTTCCTTCCTTCCTTCCTTCCTTCCTTCCTTCCTTCCTTCCTTCCTTCCTTCCTTCCTTCCTTCCTTCCTTCCTTCCTTCCTTCCTTCCTTCCTTCCTTCCTTCCTTCCTTCCTTCCTTCCTTCCTTCCTTCCTTCCTTCCTTCCTTCCTTCCTTCCTTCCTTCCTTCCTTCCTTCCTTCCTTCCTTCCTTCCTTCCTTCCTTCCTTCCTTCCTTCCTTCCTTCCTTCCTTCCTTCCTTCCTTCCTTCCTTCCTTCCTTCCTTCCTTCCTTCCTTCCTTCCTTCCTTCCTTCCTTCCTTCCTTCCTTCCTTCCTTCCTTCCTTCCTTCCTTCCTTCCTTCCTTCCTTCCTTCCTTCCTTCCTTCCTTCCTTCCTTCCTTCCTTCCTTCCTTCCTTCCTTCCTTCCTTCCTTCCTTCCTTCCTTCCTTCCTTCCTTCCTTCCTTCCTTCCTTCCTTCCTTCCTTCCTTCCTTCCTTCCTTCCTTCCTTCCTTCCTTCCTTCCTTCCTTCCTTCCTTCCTTCCTTCCTTCCTTCCTTCCTTCCTTCCTTCCTTCCTTCCTTCCTTCCTTCCTTCCTTCCTTCCTTCCTTCCTTCCTTCCTTCCTTCCTTCCTTCCTTCCTTCCTTCCTTCCTTCCTTCCTTCCTTCCTTCCTTCCTTCCTTCCTTCCTTCCTTCCTTCCTTCCTTCCTTCCTTCCTTCCTTCCTTCCTTCCTTCCTTCCTTCCTTCCTTCCTTCCTTCCTTCCTTCCTTCCTTCCTTCCTTCCTTCCTTCCTTCCTTCCTTCCTTCCTTCCTTCCTTCCTTCCTTCCTTCCTTCCTTCCTTCCTTCCTTCCTTCCTTCCTTCCTACCTACCTACCTACCTACCTACCTACCTACCTACCTACCTACCTACCTACCTACCTACCTACCTACCTACTTACCTACCTACCTACCTACCTACCTACCTACCTATCTATCTATCTACCTACCTACCTACCTACCTACCTACCTATCTACCTACCTACCTACCTACCTACCTACCTACCTACCTACCTACCTACCTACCTACCTATCTATCTATCTACCTACCTACCTACCTACCTACCTACCTACCTACCTATCTACCTACCTACCTATCTATCTATCTACCTACCTATCTACCTACTTACCTACCTACCTATCTACCTACCTACCTACCTACCTACCTACCTACCTTCCTACCTACCTACCTACCTACCTACCTACCTACCTACCTACCTACCTACCTTCCTACCTACCTACCTACCTACCTACCTACCTACCTACCTTCCTACCTACCTACCTACCTACCTACCTACCTTCCTACCTACCTACCTTCCTACTTACCTACCTACCTACCTACCTACCTACCTTCCTACCTACCTACCTACCTACCTACCTACCTACCTACCTTCCTACCTACCTACCTACCTTCCTACCTACCTACCTACCTACCTACCTACCTACCTACCTACCTACCTACCTACCTACCTACCTACCTACCTACCTACCTACCTACCTACCTACCTACCTACCTACCTACCTACCTACCTACCTACCTACCTACCTACCTACCTACCTACCTACCTACCTACCTACCTACCTACCTACCTACCTACCTACCTACCTACCTACCTACCTACCTACCTACCTACCTACCTACCTACCTACCTACCTACCTACCTACCTACCTACCTACCTACCTACCTACCTACCTACCTACCTACCTACCTACCTACCTACCTACCTACCTACCTACCTACCTACCTACCTACCTACCTACCTACCTACCTACCTACCTACCTACCTACCTACCTACCTACCTACCTACCTACCTACCTACCTACCTACCTACCTACCTACCTACCTACCTACCTACCTACCTACCTACCTACCTACCTACCTACCTACCTACCTACCTACCTACCTACCTACCTACCTACCTACCTACCTACCTACCTACCTACCTACCTACCTACCTACCTACCTACCTACCTACCTACCTACCTACCTACCTACCTACCTACCTACCTACCTACCTACCTACCTACCTACCTACCTACCTACCTACCTACCTACCTACCTACCTACCTACCTACCTACCTACCTACCTACCTACCTACCTACCTACCTACCTACCTACCTACCTACCTACCTACCTACCTACCTACCTACCTACCTACCTACCTACCTACCTACCTACCTACCTACCTACCTACCTACCTACCTACCTACCTACCTACCTACCTACCTACCTACCTACCTACCTACCTACCTACCTACCTACCTACCTACCTACCTACCTACCTACCTACCTACCTACCTACCTACCTACCTACCTACCTACCTACCTACCTACCTACCTACCTACTTTCTTCCTTCTTTCTTAAACTCTGATACATAGCAATTCCTAACTTCACTCAAAAAGTAATTGGTATTTTTTAATCTGATACTTATTTTGAATATAATCGATCCACTTTCTCCATTCCAAAATATATTTTTCTTGTGTATAGTCTTTTAAGTAGGCAGAAATTTTTGCCATTTCTGCTAAATTTGATACTTTACTAATCCATTTCTCTAATTGTAGGTAAGTCTTCTTTCTTCCAATATTGTGCAATCAATAGTCTTGCAGCAGTTATTAAATTCAAAATCAGTTAAAAATCCTTTACCTTTATGTAGTGCATATTGGAGGCGGTGACCCTTTGAAAACTGCACGTGGCGAAATTTCATTTTTAACGGATGCCGATTAGTGTACATTCAAAGTGACCATTTGGACGTACAATAATCGGCATTTTTTTTTTTTTTTTTTTTTTTTTTTTTTTTTTTTTTTTTTTTTTTTTTTTTTTTTTTTTTTTTTTTTTTTTTTTTTTTTTTTTTTTTTTTTTTTTTTTTTTTTTTTTTTTTTTTTTTTTTTTTTTTTTTTTTTTTTTTTTTTTTTTTTTTTTTTTTTTTTTTTTTTTTTTTTTTTTTTTTTTTTTTTTTTTTTTTTTTTTTTTTTTTTTTTTTTTTTTTTTTTTTTTTTTTTTTTTTTTTTTTTTTTTTTTTTTTTTTTTTTTTTTTTTTTTTTTTTTTTTTTTTTTTTTTTTTTTTTTTTTTTTTTTTTTTTTTTTTTTTTTTTTTTTTTTTTTTTTTTTTTTTTTTTTTTTTTTTTTTTTTTTTTTTTTTTTTTTTTTTTTTTTTTTTTTTTTTTTTTTTTTTTTTTTTTTTTTTTTTTTTTTTTTTTTTTTTTTTTTTTTTTTTTTTTTTTTTTTTTTTTTTTTTTTTTTTTTTTTTTTTTTTTTTTTTTTTTTTTTTTTTTTTTTTTTTTTTTTTTTTTTTTTTTTTTTTTTTTTTTTTTTTTTTTTTTTTTTTTTTTTTTTTTTTTTTTTTTTTTTTTTTTTTTTTTTTTTTTTTTTTTTTTTTTTTTTTTTTTTTTTTTTTTTTTTTTTTTTTTTTTTTTTTTTTTTTTTTTTTTTTTTTTTTTTTTTTTTTTTTTTTTTTTTTTTTTTTTTTTTTTTTTTTTTTTTTTTTTTTTTTTTTTTTTTTTTTTTTTTTTTTTTTTTTTTTTTTTTTTTTTTTTTTTTTTTTTTTTTTTTTTTTTTTTTTTTTTTTTTTTTTTTTTTTTTTTTTTTTTTTTTTTTTTTTTTTTTTTTTTTTTTTTTTTTTTTTTTTTTTTTTTTTTTTTTTTTTTTTTTTTTTTTTTTTTTTTTTTTTTTTTTTTTTTTTTTTTTTTTTTTTTTTTTTTTTTTTTTTTTTTTTTTTTTTTTTTTTTTTTTTTTTTTTTTTTTTTTTTTTTTTTTTTTTTTTTTTTTTTTTTTTTTTTTTTTTTTTTTTTTTTTTTTTTTTTTTTTTTTTTTTTTTTTTTTTTTTTTTTTTTTTTTTTTTTTTTTTTTTTTTTTTTTTTTTTTTTTTTTTTTTTTTTTTTTTTTTTTTTTTTTTTTTTTTTTTTTTTTTTTTTTTTTTTTTTTTTTTTTTTTTTTTTTTTTTTTTTTTTTTTTTTTTTTTTTTTTTTTTTTTTTTTTTTTTTTTTTTTTTTTTTTTTTTTTTTTTTTTTTTTTTTTTTTTTTTTTTTTTTTTTTTTTTTTTTTTTTTTTTTTTTTTTTTTTTTTTTTTTTTTTTTTTTTTTTTTTTTTTTTTTTTTTTTTTTTTTTTTTTTTTTTTTTTTTTTTTTTTTTTTTTTTTTTTTTTTTTTTTTTTTTTTTTTTTTTTTTTTTTTTTTTTTTTTTTTTTTTTTTTTTTTTTTTTTTTTTTTTTTTTTTTTTTTTTTTTTTTTTTTTTTTTTTTTTTTTTTTTTTTTTTTTTTTTTTTTTTTTTTTTTTTTTTTTTTTTTTTTTTTTTTTTTTTTTTTTTTTTTTTTTTTTTTTTTTTTTTTTTTTTTTTTTTTTTTTTTTTTTTTTTTTTTTTTTTTTTTTTTTTTTTTTTTTTTTTTTTTTTTTTTTTTTTTTTTTTTTTTTTTTTTTTTTTTTTTTTTTTTTTTTTTTTTTTTTTTTTTTTTTTTTTTTTTTTTTTTTTTTTTTTTTTTTTTTTTTTTTTTTTTTTTTTTTTTTTTTTTTTTTTTTTTTTTTTTTTTTTTTTTTTTTTTTTTTTTTTTTTTTTTTTTTTTTTTTTTTTTTTTTTTTTTTTTTTTTTTTTTTTTTTTTTTCTTTTTTTCTTTTTTTTTTTCTTTTTTTTTTTTTTTTTTTTTTTTTTTTTTTTTTTTTTTTCTTCTTTTTTTTTTTTTTTTTTTTTTTGCATTTATATTCCGCCCTTCTCCGAAGACTCAGAGTGGCTTACACTATGTCAAGCAATAGTCTTCCTTCCTTCCTTCCTTCCTTCCTTCCTTCCTTCCTTCCTTCCTTCCTTCCTTCCTTCCTTCCTTCCTTCCTTCCTTCCTTCCTTCCTTCCTTCCTTCCTTCCTTCCTTCCTTCCTTCCTTCCTTCCTTCCTTCCTTCCTTCCTTCCTTCCTTCCTTCCTTCCTTCCTTCCTTCCTTCCTTCCTTCCTTCCTTCCTTCCTTCCTTCCTTCCTTCCTTCCTTCCTTCCTTCCTTCCTTCCTTCCTTCCTTCCTTCCTTCCTTCCTTCCTTCCTTCCTTCCTTCCTTCCTTCCTTCCTTCCTTCCTTCCTTCCTTCCTTCCTTCCTTCCTTCCTTCCTTCCTTCCTTCCTTCCTTCCTTCCTTCCTTCCTTCCTTCCTTCCTTCCTTCCTTCCTTCCTTCCTTCCTTCCTTCCTTCCTTCCTTCCTTCCTTCCTTCCTTCCTTCCTTCCTTCCTTCCTTCCTTCCTTCCTTCCTTCCTTCCTTCCTTCCTTCCTTCCTTCCTTCCTTCCTTCCTTCCTTCCTTCCTTCCTTCCTTCCTTCCTTCCTTCCTTCCTTCCTTCCTTCCTTCCTTCCTTCCTTCCTTCCTTCCTTCCTTCCTTCCTTCCTTCCTTCCTTCCTTCCTTCCTTCCTTCCTTCCTTCCTTCCTTCCTTCCTTCCTTCCTTCCTTCCTTCCTTCCTTCCTTCCTTCCTTCCTTCCTTCCTTCCTTCCTTCCTTCCTTCCTTCCTTCCTTCCTTCCTTCCTTCCTTCCTTCCTTCCTTCCTTCCTTCCTTCCTTCCTTCCTTCCTTCCTTCCTTCCTTCCTTCCTTCCTTCCTTCCTTCCTTCCTTCCTTCCTTCCTTCCTTCCTTCCTTCCTTCCTTCCTTCCTTCCTTCCTTCCTTCCTTCCTTCCTTCCTTCCTTCCTTCCTTCCTTCCTTCCTTCCTTCCTTCCTTCCTTCCTTCCTTCCTTCCTTCCTTCCTTCCTTCCTTCCTTCCTTCCTTCCTTCCTTCCTTCCTTCCTTCCTTCCTTCCTTCCTTCCTTCCTTCCTTCCTTCCTTCCTTCCTTCCTTCCTTCCTTCCTTCCTTCCTTCCTTCCTTCCTTCCTTCCTTCCTTCCTTCCTTCCTTCCTTCCTTCCTTCCTTCCTTCCTTCCTTCCTTCCTTCCTTCCTTCCTTCCTTCCTTCCTTCCTTCCTTCCTTCCTTCCTTCCTTCCTTCCTTCCTTCCTTCCTTCCTTCCTTCCTTCCTTCCTTCCTTCCTTCCTTCCTTCCTTCCTTCCTTCCTTCCTTCCTTCCTTCCTTCCTTCCTTCCTTCCTTCCTTCCTTCCTTCCTTCCTTCCTTCCTTCCTTCCTTCCTTCCTTCCTTCCTTCCTTCCTTCCTTCCTTCCTTCCTTCCTTCCTTCCTTCCTTCCTTCCTTCCTTCCTTCCTTCCTTCCTTCCTTCCTTCCTTCCTTCCTTCCTTCCTTCCTTCCTTCCTTCCTTCCTTCCTTCCTTCCTTCCTTCCTTCCTTCCTTCCTTCCTTCCTTCCTTCCTTCCTTCCTTCCTTCCTTCCTTCCTTCCTTCCTTCCTTCCTTCCTTCCTTCCTTCCTTCCTTCCTTCCTTCCTTCCTTCCTTCCTTCCTTCCTTCCTTCCTTCCTTCCTTCCTTCCTTCCTTCCTTCCTTCCTTCCTTCCTTCCTTCCTTCCTTCCTTCCTTCCTTCCTTCCTTCCTTCCTTCCTTCCTTCCTTCCTTCCTTCCTTCCTTCCTTCCTTCCTTCCTTCCTTCCTTCCTTCCTTCCTTCCTTCCTTCCTTCCTTCCTTCCTTCCTTCCTTCCTTCCTTCCTTCCTTCCTTCCTTCCTTCCTTCCTTCCTTCCTTCCTTCCTTCCTTCCTTCCTTCCTTCCTTCCTTCCTTCCTTCCTTCCTTCCTTCCTTCCTTCCTTCCTTCCTTCCTTCCTTCCTTCCTTCCTTCCTTCCTTCCTTCCTTCCTTCCTTCCTTCCTTCCTTCCTTCCTTCCTTCCTTCCTTCCTTCCTTCCTTCCTTCCTTCCTTCCTTCCTTCCTTCCTTCCTTCCTTCCTTCCTTCCTTCCTTCCTTCCTTCCTTCCTTCCTTCCTTCCTTCCTTCCTTCCTTCCTTCCTTCCTTCCTTCCTTCCTTCCTTCCTTCCTTCCTTCCTTCCTTCCTTCCTTCCTTCCTTCCTTCCTTCCTTCCTTCCTTCCTTCCTTCCTTCCTTCCTTCCTTCCTTCCTTCCTTCCTTCCTTCCTTCCTTCCTTCCTTCCTTCCTTCCTTCCTTCCTTCCTTCCTTCCTTCCTTCCTTCCTTCCTTCCTTCCTTCCTTCCTTCCTTCCTTCCTCCTCCTCCTCCTCCTCCTCCTCCTCCTCCTCCTCCTCCTCCTCCTCCTCCTCCTCCTCCTCCTCCTCCTCCTCCTCCTCCTCCTCCTCCTCCTCCTCCTCCTCCTCCTCCTCCTCCTCCTCCTCCTCCTCCTCCTCCTCCTCCTCCTCCTCCTCCTCCTCCTCCTCCTCCTCCTCCTCCTCCTCCTCCTCCTCCTCCTCCTCCTCCTCCTCCTCCTCCTCCTCCTCCTCCTCCTCCTCCTCCTCCTCCTCCTCCTCCTCCTCCTCCTCCTCCTCCTCCTCCTCCTCCTCCTCCTCCTCCTCCTCCTCCTCCTCCTCCTCCTCCTCCTCCTCCTCCTCCTCCTCCTCCTCCTCCTCCTCCTCCTCCTCCTCCTCCTCCTCCTCCTCCTCCTCCTCCTCCTCCTCCTCCTCCTCCTCCTCCTCCTCCTCCTCCTCCTCCTCCTCCTCCTCCTCCTCCTCCTCCTCCTCCTCCTCCTCCTCCTCCTCCTCCTCCTCCTCCTCCTCCTCCTCCTCCTCCTCCTCCTCCTCCTCCTCCTCCTCCTCCTCCTCCTCCTCCTCCTCCTCCTCCTCCTCCTCCTCCTCCTCCTCCTCCTCCTCCTCCTCCTCCTCCTCCTCCTCCTCCTCCTCCAGCTAGGGCCGGCGCTGTAATTATGAGCCCATACTGTGTCTCCTATGGCTATTTCTCTGAGTTTCTCCGGTTTAGTTCTGAACCCGCCTTGTATGTAGCTTGGGTGCAGCCGGTCTAGTGGGCATCTTAGCTTTCGCCCCATTAGCAGCTCGGCTGGGCTGCGGCCAGTGGCTACACAGGGGGTCCTATGTTGGACAGTTAGGAATGCGTCGATTTGTGACTGCCAATCCCCGGGGCTACTTCGTGACAGCGCCTCTTTCGCACTCCGAACAAATCGTTCAGCAAGGCCGTTCGACGCAGGGTGGAACGGCGCTGAGAGGGCATGTCGGATGCCCTCTTCGGCCAGGTACCCTTCAAATAGCGCTGCGGTGAACTGTGGAGCGTTATCAGACACGATGGTGTCCGGTAGCCCATGTGTGGCGAAAAGATGTTTTAGGGCTGCAGTGACAGCTCCAGTTGTGGATTTCATTAGAATGATCTCCAGCCATTTGGAGAATGCATCCACCACAATTAGAAATGTTTGGCCGTGGAATGGGCCGGCAAAATCAATATGTATGCGGGACCAAGGGCCTGGGGTTTCTCCCACTCCAAAACTGGGGCCGTAGGTGGTAGTGGTCTGGATTCCTGACAGACTTGGCATCGGCCTACCTTGTCACTGATTTCCCTGTCCATTTGGGGCCACCAGACATAGCTCCTCGCTAACCCCTTCATCCTCACAATTCCTGGGTGACCCTCATGCAGGAGTTCCAGGACTTTTTTCCTTAGGTTTTCGGGGACCACTACCCTATCCCCCAGAGCAGGCACCCCTTGTACAGACAATTCTTTTTCTTTACAAACTCTTTAAAACGCCGCCCGCAGCGGCCATCCCCTTTGAACCCATCCAATCACAGTTCTTAATACAACGTCCCGGTATGAGGCCCGAGCCACTTCCTGAGATGTGGCTGGGCCAGAGTCCAAAGAGTCAATTAGTAGAACGGGTGCGCCCGGGGTGGGGTCCTCGATTTTCCCTGGCAATGGGCATCTGCTCAGTGCGTCTGCATGCCCCAACTCCTTTCCAGGCCGATGTTGTAGTTTGTAGGAGTAGGCGGCCAGAAAAATAGTCCATCTGGTCAGTCTAGGTGAGAGTGCTACTGGCGTTGGGCGGTCGCCAGCCAGTAACCCCAATAGCGGTCTGTGATCCGTCACAATTTCAAAGTCTCGCCAAAACGTATTCGTGAAATTTCTTCACGCCTGACACTATTGCGAGCCTCCTATCTAGTTGGCTGTAATTTCTTTCAGCCGGGACATCGCTCGTGAATAGAACGCTATAGGGGCTTCAGTGCCGCTTTGGGAGTCTGTGGCTAAGTACAGCTCCTACTCCATAGGGGATGCATCACAAACCAATACTAACGGTCCTGGTACAGCCTGCTACTGTACTGGACTAACAGGCTATCGCTTGATAGCAAGTTTTGACTGCCTCAAATGCTCTGTTTTCTGTCTTTCCCCAAGACCAAACAGTGTTTTTCCTAACAACTTGTGCAACGGTTCAGCAACGGTTGCTTTGTTTCTTAAAAATACAGCATAAAAGTTTACCAGACCCAGGAAAGCCTGAGTTCTGTCTTGTTTTTGGGTGCTGGGGCTCTCTTTATCGCTTTGACCTTACTCTCAGTGGGTGAATTCCATTCTTATCTATCCTATATCCCAAAATTCCACTGACTCGACCCCCACCTGGCATTTTTTGCTTTAACTGTCAGGCCGGCTGACCGGAGAATGGCCAAAACTTTCCTCAGCCGCTCCCCCAGTTCCTCCAAATTCTTCCCCGATACCAACACGTCATCGAAATAGGGCACGACTCCTGGTGGCCCCTGTAGGGGGCGGTCCATCAAAATTTGGAATAGCCCAGGGCCACGCTTACCCCAAACTGTAACCGAGTGCATTTAAAGGCACCTCGGTGCGTTACAATGGTCTGGGCTTCAGCTGTGCTAGCATCTACGGGTAGCTGTTGGTACGCTTGTGCCAAGTCTAATTTGGCGAAAACTTGTCCGTGCCCTAGTGAGTGCAATAAGTGTTGCACTACTGGAACTGGGTAGGCGCTCTTTTGCAATGCTTTGTTCAAGGTGGCCTTGTAATCAGCGCAAATTCTTATGGACCCGTCTGGTTTTACAGGGTGACGATTGGCGTCTCCCATTTGGCATGATCAACTGGCACTAGTATCCCTGGCTGACTAATTTATCTAACTCTTTGTCAATTTTAGGTTTGAGTGCAAAGGAACCCTCCTTGCCTTTAACCTAATGGGAGCTATTTGGGGTCTAAATTGAAGGAGATAGGGGTCCCTTGTACTTGCCTAAACGGTCCTCGAATACGTCTGCGAATTCCTCCATTAGGGTGTTTTGCAGGTTGCATCCGTCCGTGGACGCCAGTCACCCCATTCCCAACGCCTGAACCAGTCTAGCCCCAACAAGCTTGGCAAAGTTCCTTCGACTAACGTGATGGGCAGGGTCTTTTCGTATGTCCCGTACTTGACCTCGACGGTCGTTGTCCTCGAACAGGGATGCGGTTGCCCTGGTAATCCTGCACCCGGAGCCGTTGTTTCTGTAGCTTGCGCTTTGTGATCCTCCTCCTCCTCCTCCTCCTCCTCCTCCTCCTCCTCCTCCTCCTCCTCCTCCTCCTCCTCCTCCTCCTCCTCCTCCTCCTCCTCCTCCTCCTCCTCCTCCTCCTCCTCCTCCTCCTCCTCCTCCTCCTCCTCCTCCTCCTCCTCCTCCTCCTCCTCCTCCTCCTCCTCCTCCTCCTCCTCCTCCTCCTCCTCCTCCTCCTCCTCCTCCTCCTCCTCCTCCTCCTCCTCCTCCTCCTCCTCCTCCTCCTCCTCCTCCTCCTCCTCCTCCTCCTCCTCCTCCTCCTCCTCCTCCTCCTCCTCCTCCTCCTCCTCCTCCTCCTCCTCCTCCTCCTCCTCCTCCTCCTCCTCCTCCTCCTCCTCCTCCTCCTCCTCCTCCTCCTCCTCCTCCTCCTCCTCCTCCTCCTCCTCCTCCTCCTCCTCCTCCTCCTCCTCCTCCTCCTCCTCCTCCTCCTCCTCCTCCTCCTCCTCCTCCTCCTCCTCCTCCTCCTCCTCCTCCTCCTCCTCCTCCTCCTCCTCCTCCTCCTCCTCCTCCTCCTCCTCCTCCTCCTCCTCCTCCTCCTCCTCCTCCTCCTCCTCCTCCTCCTCCTCCTCCTCCTCCTCCTCCTCCTCCTCCTCCTCCTCCTCCTCCTCCTCCTCCTCCTCCTCCTCCTCCTCCTCCTCCTCCTCCTCCTCCTCCTCCTCCTCCTCCTCCTCCTCCTCCTCCTCCTCCTCCTCCTCCTCCTCCTCCTCCTCCTCCTCCTCCTCCTCCTCCTCCTCCTCCTCCTCCTCCTCCTCCTCCTCCTCCTCCTCCTCCTCCTCCTCCTCCTCCTCCTCCTCCTCCTCCTCCTCCTCCTCCTCCTCCTCCTCCTCCTCCTCCTCCTCCTCCTCCTCCTCCTCCTCCTCCTCCTCCTCCTCCTCCTCCTCCTCCTCCTCCTCCTCCTCCTCCTCCTCCTCCTCCTCCTCCTCCTCCTCCTCCTCCTCCTCCTCCTCCTCCTCCTCCTCCTCCTCCTCCTCCTCCTCCTCCTCCTCCTCCTCCTCCTCCTCCTCCTCCTCCTCCTCCTCCTCCTCCTCCTCCTCCTCCTCCTCCTCCTCCTCCTCCTCCTCCTCCTCCTCCTCCTCCTCCTCCTCCTCCTCCTCCTCCTCCTCCTCCTCCTCCTCCTCCTCCTCCTCCTCCTCCTCCTCCTCCTCCTCCTCCTCCTCCTCCTCCTCCTCCTCCTCCTCCTCCTCCTCCTCCTCCTCCTCCTCCTCCTCCTCCTCCTCCTCCTCCTCCTCCTCCTCCTCCTCCTCCTCCTCCTCCTCCTCCTCCTCCTCCTCCTCCTCCTCCTCCTCCTCCTCCTCCTCCTCCTCCTCCTCCTCCTCCTCCTCCTCCTCCTCCTCCTCCTCCTCCTCCTCCTCCTCCTCCTCCTCCTCCTCCTCCTCCTCCTCCTCCTCCTCCTCCTCCTCCTCCTCCTCCTCCTCCTCCTCCTCCTCCTCCTCCTCCTCCTCCTCCTCCTCCTCCTCCTCCTCCTCCTCCTCCTCCTCCTCCTCCTCCTCCTCCTCCTCCTCCTCCTCCTCCTCCTCCTCCTCCTCCTCCTCCTCCTCCTCCTCCTCCTCCTCCTCCTCCTCCTCCTCCTCCTCCTCCTCCTCCTCCTCCTCCTCCTCCTCCTCCTCCTCTTCTTCCTC
>NC_080545.1:97257150-97259650 GCF_028640845.1 Ahaetulla prasina
ACACTTGGCCAATAAAAATTCTATTCTATTCTATTCTATTCTATTCTATTCTATTCTATTCTATTCTATTCTATTCTATTCACCTTAGAATTCTTGATGAAGGTATCTTTTCTTTTATGTACACTGAGAGCATATGCACCAAGACAAATTCCTTGTGTGTCCAATCACACTTGGCCAATAAAAATTCTATTCTATTCTATTCTATTCTATTCTATTCTATTCTATTCTATTCTATTCTATTCTATTCTATTCACCTTAGAATTCTTGATGAAGGTATCTTTTCTTTTATGTACACTGAGAGCATATGCACCAAGACAAATTCCTTGTGTGTCCAATCACACTTGGCCAATAAAAATTCTATTCTATTCTATTCTATTCTATTCTATTCTATTCTATTCTATTCTATTCTATTCACCTTAGAATTCTTGATGAAGGTATCTTTTCTTTTATGTACACTGAGAGCATATGCACCAAGACAAATTCCTTGTGTGTCCAATCACACTTGGCCAATAAAAATTCTATTCTATTCTATTCTATTCTATTCTATTCTATTCTATTCTATTCTATTCTATTCTATTCTATTCTATTCACCTTAGAATTCTTGATGAAGGTATCTTTTCTTTTATGTACACTGAGAGCATATGCACCAAGACAAATTCCTTGTGTGTCCAATCACACTTGGCCAATAAAAATTCTATTCTATTCTATTCTATTCTATTCTATTCTATTCTATTCTATTCTATTCTATTCTATTCACCTTAGAATTCTTGATGAAGGTATCTTTTCTTTTATGTACACTGAGAGCATATGCACCAAGACAAATTCCTTGTGTGTCCAATCACACTTGGCCAATAAAAATTCTATTCTATTCTATTCTATTCTATTCTATTCTATTCTATTCTATTCTATTCTATTCTATTCTATTCTATTCACCTTAGAATTCTTCCTTCCTTCCTTCCTTCCTTCCTTCCTTCCTTCCTTCCTTCCTTCCTTCCTTCCTTCCTTCCTTCCTTCCTTCCTTCCTTCCTTCCTTCCTTCCTTCCTTCCTTCCTTCCTTCCTTCCTTCCTTCCTTCCTTCCTTCCTTCCTTCCTTCCTTCCTTCCTTCCTTCCTTCCTTCCTTCCTTCCTTCCTTCCTTCCTTCCTTCCTTCCTTCCTTCCTTCCTTCCTTCCTTCCTTCCTTCCTTCCTTCCTTCCTTCCTTCCTTCCTTCCTTCCTTCCTTCCTTCCTTCCTTCCTTCCTTCCTTCCTTCCTTCCTTCCTTCCTTCCTTCCTTCCTTCCTTCCTTCCTTCCTTCCTTCCTTCCTTCCTTCCTTCCTTCCTTCCTTCCTTCCTTCCTTCCTTCCTTCCTTCCTTCCTTCCTTCCTTCCTTCCTTCCTTCCTTCCTTCCTTCCTTCCTTCCTTCCTTCCTTCCTTCCTTCCTTCCTTCCTTCCTTCCTTCCTTCCTTCCTTCCTTCCTTCCTTCCTTCCTTCCTTCCTTCCTTCCTTCCTTCCTTCCTTCCTTCCTTCCTTCCTTCCTTCCTTCCTTCCTTCCTTCCTTCCTTCCTTCCTTCCTTCCTTCCTTCCTTCCTTCCTTCCTTCCTTCCTTCCTTCCTTCCTTCCTTCCTTCCTTCCTTCCTTCCTTCCTTCCTTCCTTCCTTCCTTCCTTCCTTCCTTCCTTCCTTCCTTCCTTCCTTCCTTCCTTCCTTCCTTCCTTCCTTCCTTCCTTCCTTCCTTCCTTCCTTCCTTCCTTCCTTCCTTCCTTCCTTCCTTCCTTCCTTCCTTCCTTCCTTCCTTCCTTCCTTCCTTCCTTCCTTCCTTCCTTCCTTCCTTCCTTCCTTCCTTCCTTCCTTCCTTCCTTCCTTCCTTCCTTCCTTCCTTCCTTCCTTCCTTCCTTCCTTCCTTCCTTCCTTCCTTCCTTCCTTCCTTCCTTCCTTCCTTCCTTCCTTCCTTCCTTCCTTCCTTCCTTCCTTCCTTCCTTCCTTCCTTCCTTCCTTCCTTCCTTCCTTCCTTCCTTCCTTCCTTCCTTCCTTCCTTCCTTCCTTCCTTCCTTCCTTCCTTCCTTCCTTCCTTCCTTCCTTCCTTCCTTCCTTCCTTCCTTCCTTCCTTCCTTCCTTCCTTCCTTCCTTCCTTCCTTCCTTCCTTCCTTCCTTCCTTCCTTCCTTCCTTCCTTCCTTCCTTCCTTCCTTCCTTCCTTCCTTCCTTCCTTCCTTCCTTCCTTCCTTCCTTCCTTCCTTCCTTCCTTCCTTCCTTCCTTCCTTCCTTCCTTCCTTCCTTCCTTCCTTCCTTCCTTCCTTCCTTCCTTCCTTCCTTCCTTCCTTCCTTCCTTCCTTCCTTCCTTCCTTCCTTCCTTCCTTCCTTCCTTCCTTCCTTCCTTCCTTCCTTCCTTCCTTCCTTCCTTCCTTCCTTCCTTCCTTCCTTCCTTCCTTCCTTCCTTCCTTCCTTCCTTCCTTCCTTCCTTCCTTCCTTCCTTCCTTCCTTCCTTCCTTCCTTCCTTCCTTCCTTCCTTCCTTCCTTCCTTCCT
>NC_080545.1:97564650-97642150 GCF_028640845.1 Ahaetulla prasina
TTGCTTGCAAAACCTGATCCACATGAAGATGTTTCACGCTGCAGACTTTGGCAATGCCCAGCAGTGTGTCACTCCCAAAATTATTTTCTATCACCCTCATCCCCCAAATCTTGCTTTGAGTTTTTAATTTCTTTTTTTTTTTTTTTGGAAAAAAAGAAAAAGAAAGAAAACTGTCAAATGCCAACTCTGGGCCAGAAGAAATGATTCTCAGGTTCGATCAGACATGTAATATCACCTTTATTGTCATTTTATTTTTTTATTGTTGATACAGTGGCACACAATAAAAATGACCCTCGCCCAGGAGTGAACTGTAAAATTTGTGACTACCGGTTCTGTGGGTGTGGCTTGGTGGGGGAGTGGTAATGTGACTGGGTGGGCGTGGCCAACTTTTTTTTTTACTTTTAAAAGCATTTTTTCTACAACCTCTTGGGCCAAAGAGATTGTAAAAAAATGCTTTTAAAAACCTCTGATTATCAGGCAACTCAGCTGGGATCGCCAGAGGAGCCTTTTAAAAGCACTTTTTACAGCATCTTCGGCCAAAGAGGTTGTAGAAAAAATGCTTTTAAAAACCTCTGATGATCGAGCAACTCGGCTGGGATCGCCAGAGGCAAAAAAAAAGTGCTTTGAAAGGGTTCTGACGATCCCAGCTGAGTTGCCGGATTGCCAGAACCTTTTAAAAACATTTTTTCTACAACCTTTTTGGCCGAAGAGGTTGTAAAAAAAAATGCTTTTAAAAAGTTCTGACGATCCGGCAACTCAGCTGGGATCACCAGAGGAACATTTTAAAAGCTTTTTTTTTAACAACCTCTTCGGCTGAAGAGGTTGTAGAAAAAAATGTTTTTAAAGGGTTCTGACGATCCCAGCTGAGCCACGTGATCATCGGAGGCTTTTTTTTTTACTTTTAAAAGCATTTTTTTTTGGTAGAAGAAAAAATGCTTTTAAAAAAAACACACCCCTCTGATGATCGCGCGGTTTAGCTGGGGCAGTGGGGGACAGGGATTTTAGTTACCGGTTCTCCGAACCACCCGCTGCCATTGCTACCAGATCGGGCGATCCGATCTGAACCGGGAGCATTTCACCGCTGCCCTCGACCCCCCGCCCCCTCCGCCCAGGTTCAATCCTGTCCTATATTGCTGCGTTTTTGACGCCGCATGCATGTACGGATAGCACGCAAGAGCAAACTGACGTGTTGTTTGACGTCACATGCATGTGAACTATAGTAGCTATAGTATGTAAAACCCACTTCTGGGCAAAACTCACTTAACAAATTTCTCACTTAGTAACATAAATGTTGAGGTCAATTGTGGTCGTACGCTGAGGAGCACCCGTCTATTCAAATCCCCTTCATTTTTCTACTTCCAGAGTAGATTTTAGATTCGCAATTTATAACAAGGAATCTGGTGGCTCAACAAACTAAGCAGTCTGTTATTAACACAGCTGCTTGCAATTACTGCAGGTTCGAGTCCCACCAGGCCCAAGGTTGACTCAGCCTTCCATCCTTTATAAGGTAGGTAAAATGAGGACCCAGATTGTTGGGGGCAATAAAAGTTGACTTTGTATATAATATACAAATGGATGAAGACTATTGCTTGACACAGTGTAAGCCGCCCTGAGTCTTCGGAGAAAGGCGGGATATAAATTCAAATAATAAAAAAAAAAAGGAATCTAGCAAGGCTGGCTTGGCATATAAATAAATACTTCCTCCATTGCCACCTACACAACAAATGAGAAGGGAGAGATATCTTGCAGGAGCTAACTTAATTTAGTACATTTGCAACCCAACAATTATTCCTTTTAAAAACAGAATTTGCTGAAACAACTTCCAGGCTGTTTCTCTTAGAACCTTCCCCCACCTCTGTAATCACTGTATAATAAGGTAATTAGTAATTTATGTCACTCCTGTAATTTTTTTTTCTCCCTAGAATAATCAGGAGGGGGCAAGATGGTTTCCCATTTGGCGTGCGTTTTCAGGAAGGGAAAAAAACAAACAAACGAAGGAGGGCGAGGTACGAAAAACATATACACATGTTCCTTACAAACAAAGGGGGGGAATTAAGAGTTGGGTATTCTGAATCCTTTCTAAATTAGTAATGAGTGATTCCTCCCTTCCCCAGGCTACGCCCTCAGACGCAGCTGATAATCATACTAATCAAGCCTGGATCGACCTGCGCTTCAGAAGATTAGAGAGGCGGCGTCATCAAAGGGAAGGTGGGGCAGGAGACCCACCCACAGGATATATAAGGAGCTTTGGGACTGCTCTCACTCCACGGGAAGCAAAAGTTTAGCTGAACCATTTCAAAAAGAGCTGAAAGTCTTGCTACGTGAGTCATTTGTTTGAACTTTGGCAGGCAGCTGTGATTTCTCTGCCAGGACTGATAAGAGCCGTGAATCCACTGGCTGAAGGCCAGCTCGTGGGTCTGAAGTGGGGAAGGAGACAGAACACCGTGAGTCACTTTTTTCAGTGCCGTTGTAACTATCAAACAGTCACTAAATGAACCGTTGTAAGTTGAGGACTACCTGTAATGGCCCAGGAGGCAGTTGGTAGTAAAGCAGGTAGGCAGAGAAACTTTGAGAGCCTTTGCTGAGTTGGCATGAGTCAGCTACATGCCAAATAAGTTCATGGTGAGATTTGTGGATGGGATGAGCAGAACCTCTCCCCTCTGCCTCAGTATGCAATTAATTAATTTTCTTTCCACCTCAAGGTGCGATTGATTAGTGCCTTTGTTGTTAAAGTATAAATGAGTGTGTTTGTGCTTTGTGGGAGAGCAGCAACGTCTCTGCTGTTGCGCAGCAATGCCCATTTGAAAGAGATTTAGCAGATTAACAGAGTCGGAAGGGACCTTGTAGGTCATCTAGTCCAACCCCTCCACACACACACACACACACACACACACACACACACACACACACACACACACACACACCCTAGCAGGAGAGGGGAGAGAGAAGGGATAGCACAGCCTGGAGTTGAGTTGAAGAAAAAGGAAGAGATTGAGAATCTCCCAAGGTATGCATCTGAAAGGATGAGTAGTAAAGATTTAGTCTGGCAAGATTCTGTCTATTGTGCTTAAGTAAATAAAGAACTGAATTTTAGCGGTTTTATGTCATTCTTGGGCTGGGCCTGACAGACAGAAAAATCCCTCCCTCCCTTTTTCTCCTTTCCTTCCTTCCTTATTTTTTTCTCCTTCCTTCCTTTTTCTCCTTCGATCCTTTTTTCTCCTTCCTTCCTTTTTCTCTTTCCTTCCATCCTTTTTTCTCCTTCCTTCCTTCCTTCCTTCCTTCCTTCCTTCTTTTTCTCCTTCCATTCTTTTTCTCCTTCCTTCCTTCCATCCTTTTACTCCTTCCTTCCTTCCTTCCTTCCTTCCTTCTTTCCTTCTTTTTCTCCTTCCATTCTTTTTCTCCTTCCTTCCTTCCATCCATCCTTTTACACCTTCCTTCCTTCCTTCCTTCCCTTTTTTCCTTCCTTCCTTCCTCTCTTCCTTCCTTTTCCTTCCTTCCTTCTTTTCTTCCTTTTTCTCCCTCCCTCCTTCCTTCTTTTTCTCCCTTCTTTCCTTTCTTCCTCCCATCTTTCCTTCTTCCCTCCTCAGAAGATGCCCCTGGAGTTATAGGGGCAGGAAACCCTAACCCTAACCCTAACCCTCACAACAGTTCATTTAGTGATCAAAGTTACAATGGCGCTGAAAAAGAGCGACTTATGACTGTTTTTCACGCTTACGACCGTGGCAGCATCCCCACTGTCACGTATTCAAAATTCAGAGGTTTAGCAACGACTCCTTTATGACGGTTGCCGTATCCTGAGGGTCACGCAATCCCCTTTTGCGTTCTTCTGATAAGCAAAGTCAAAGGAGAAACCAGATTCACTTAACAACCATTGTTACTGACTTAACAACTGCAGTGATTCACTTGACAATGGTGGCAAAGAAGATCGTAAAATGGAACAAAATTCATTTAACCATTGTCTTGCGTAACCATTTACGCTTAGCAACGTAAATGCTGGGGTCAATTGTGGGTGTAATAGAACTACTCATGTTTATAAAAACCAAGCTTTGATCGGACGGTTGGTTCTGAACTAATTGCAGATTTACTAGAAGGTGGAAAAATGGAGAAGACAACTCATTCAAGGCTACACACAGGGCTGACCAGAGGTGGGAATTTTGAGTAGTTCGGAGAACCGGTAGTAAAAATTCTGACTGGCCTCGCCCCCATCTATTCTCTGCCTCCCGAGTCCCAGCTAATTGGGAGGAAATGGGGATTTTGCAGCATCCTTCCCCTGGAGTGGGGTGGGAATGGAGATTTTATAGTATCCTTCCCCTGGAATGGGGAGGAAATGGGGATTTTGCAGCATCCTTCCCCTGGAGTGGGGTGGAAATGGAGATTTTGCAGCATCCTTCCCCTGGAGTGGGGTGGGAATGGAGATTTTGAAGTATCCTTCCCCTGGAGTGGGGAGGGAATGGGGATTTTGCAGTATCCTTCCCCTGGAGTGGGGAGGGAATGGAGATTTTACAGTATCCTTCCCCTGGAGTGGGAGGAATGGGGATTTTGCAGTAACCTTCCCTGGAGTGGGAGGAATGGGGATTTTGCAGTATCCTTCCCTGGAGTGGGAGGAATGGAGATTTTGCAGTATCCTTCCCTGGAGTGGGGTGGGAATGGGATTTTGCAGTATCCTTCCCTGGAGTGGGAGGAATGGGGATTTTGCAGTATCCTTCCCTGGAGTGGGAGGAATGGAGATTTTACAGTATCCTTCCCTGGAGTGGGAGAATGGAGATTTTGCAGTAACCTTCCCTGGAGTGGGAGGAATGGAGATTTTGCAGTATCCTTCCTGGAGTGGGAGGAATGGAGATTTTGCAGTATCCTTCCCTGGAGTGGGAGGAATGGAGATTTTGCAGTATCCTTCCCTGGAGTGGGAGGAATGGAGATTTTGCAGTATCCTTCCTGGGTGGGAGAGAATGGAGATTTTGCAGTATCCTTCCTGGAGTGGGAGGAATGGGATTTTGCAGTAACTTTCCCTGGAGTGGGAGAGAATGGAGATTTTGCAGTATCCTTCCCTGGAGTGGGAGGAATGGGGATTTTGCAGTAACTTCCTGGAGTGGGAGAGAATGGGGATTTTGCAGTATCCTTCCTGGAGTGGGAGGAATGGGATTTTGCAGTAACTTTCCTCTGGAGTGGGGAGGGAATGGGGATTTTGCAGTAACTTTCCCCTGGAGTGGGGAGGGAATGGGGATTTTGCAGTATCCTTCCCCTGGAGTGGGGAGGGAATGGGGATTTTGCAGTAACTTTCCCCTGGAGTGGGGAGAGAATGGGGATTTTGCAGTATCCTTCCCCTGGAGTGGGGAGGGAATGGGGATTTTGCAATATCCTTCCCCTGGAGTGGGGAGGGAATGGAGATTTTGCAGTATCCTTCCCCTGCCATGCTCACCAAGCCACGCCACACCCACAGAACCAGTAGTAAAACTTTTGAAACCCACTACTGGGGCTGACGGATGGTTTGCAGACCAAAAGATTGAAATTAATACCATGGCCCTTTGTTTCATGTTTCCGAAAGGCAATTTTTACCCTCGCGTGCTTCTCTTATCTTGGGTAATTAATACAGCATTTAAGCGAAAAGCAGCACAAAGCCAAACAAGGGCTCTGTTCTAATTACAAGCGGAAGGAAGCGAGTGATCGCAGAGAAGAGCAAAGGCGGAAAGAGGAAAGAACGAAGAGAGGGACTGAACGAACGGATGAACACCAGCTGGGCTGTACATTAGTGGCCTTCATACATACCGGTAGTCCTCGACTTACAGCCATTGGTTTAGTGGCCGTTCAAGGTTACAACGGCACTGAAAAAGGAGACTTCTGACAAGTTTTCCCACTTGATGGCTGTTGCGGATCAAAAATTCAGATGCTTGACCACTGTTTCGTATTCCCGACGGTTGCAGTGTCCTGGGGTGATGTGATTCGCCTTTTGTGACCTTCCGACAAGCATCTAAATCAGTGGTAGTCAACCTGGTCCCTACTGCCCACTAGTGGGTGTTCCAGCTTTCATGGTGGGCGGTAGGGGTTTTGTCCGATACTGAAGCACTTTCCTTTTTTTTAATTTAATTGACTTTTAAAAAAAAATTTCATAGCATTATTTTTAAAAAAATTCATTAGGTTTTCATAAAATTCCCCGTGACAATTTAAATTTCTGAAATATATACTATTTGTATCACCCACACATAAGCTCACCAGCTCAAATCCCCCTGCAACTCAGACTAATCTGAGCACAACCAAGCCCCCACCCAAACAGGACACCCAAACAGCCAATCAGAGCACAAAAAAACCCCCATCCAATCAGAGCACAGCCAAGCTCCCACCCAATCAGTTCAAACCCCCACTAGCAGTTAAAAAGGAAGAAACAGCTGCAATCACACATTGCTCCCAGAAGCACGAAGCTAAAGCCTGAAGATGACGAATGAGACTTTGTCGAAACATCGCCAAAACACTTCCAATTTTACACGGGAGAAAACCCGAATAACCAAAGACCTACATACAAACACCCGCGAAAACCTCAGAAACATATATATATATAGCCAACACTCCAGAAGATAGGCTCAAGTTACAGAAAGATCTTGACAGACTTGAACATTGGGCGCTATCTAACAAAATGAAATTCAACAGTGAAAAAAGTAAGGTTCCACATTTAGGCCAAAAAAACAAAATGCACCAGTACCGTATATGTGGTATCTTGCTCAATAGTAGTACCTGTGAGAGGGATCTTGGAGTCCTAGTGGATAACCATCTAGATATGAGCCAGCAGTGTGCAGCTGCTGCTAAAAAAGCCAACACAGTTCTGGGCTGCATAAACAGAGGGATAGAATCAAGATCACGTGAAGTGTTAGTACCACTTTATAATGCCTTGGTAAGGCCACACTTGGAATATTGCATCCAGTTTTGGTCGCCATGATGTAAAAAAGATGTTGAGACTCTAGAAAGAGTGCAGAGAAGAGCAACAAAGATGATTAGGGGACTGGAGGATAAAACATATGAAGAACAGTTGCAGGAACTGGATATGTCTAGTTTAACAAAAAGAAGGACTAGGGGAGACATGATAGCTGTGTTCCAATATCTCAGGGGTTGCCACAAAGAAGAGGGAGTCGGGCTGTTCTCCAAAGCACCTGATGGCAGGACAAGAAGCAATGGGTGGAAACTGATCAAAGAAAGAAGCAACTTAGAACTAAGGAGAAATTTCCTGACAGTTAGAACAATTAATAAGTGGAACGACTTGCCTGCAGAAGTTGTGAATGCTCCAACACTGGAAATTTTTAAGAAAATGTTGCATAACCTTCTGACTGAGATGGTGTAGGGTTTCCTGCCTGGGCAGGGGGTTGGACTAGAAGGCCTCCAAGGTCCCTTCCAACTCTGTTGTTATGTTATGTTATGTTATGTTATATTCTGAGGTTTTCGCAGGTGTTTGTAAGTAGGTCTTAAAATTTTCGCTACCGGTTCTGCGAACTGCTCGAAATTTCCGCTACCGGTTCTCCAGAACCTGCTGGATTTCACCCCTGCTCCACACACCCCTAATCATCTTTGTTGCTCTTCTCTGCGCTCTTTCCTTTGATGTCATTGCTCGTGGCAGCCATCTTGACTTTTTTTGCCTCCTTCCCTTTGCGCCGCGAACTCTATCACGTTTCCAACAGGCAGGGACAGGTGATGCTTCCCTGGCGACAAAGCGATCTCGCCAAAGCCATCGTTAAAAGAACAAAACAAAAGGACAAAGTCAACACGATTAAACCGCGAAGCCGATAAACCATCAAAGCGAAACCCCCAAATATGTCATCGGAATTAAGATAAGAAGGCCTTCGTAAGCTCAAGAGAAAAACGGCTTTGTCTCCTTTTCACAAGTCAGATATGCCCAGTGGCTGCAAAGATCAAACGATGATACTTGGGGGAGACACACGTTTTCTGTAAATTAATGAGAAAAATGGGGATATTATTCTCGTTAGCGAAGGAAACAACCTACGCCAGACAAGACATGTTGTTGTTTCCAACGCTAAGCCGCCTTTTTTTGTGAATTCCAGATACCACAATGTTGAATTTTGGGTAAGTTGTTCGTCAAAATAGCTTGTATGGTTCTTTTTAATTGGAAGGAAGGAAATAGAGAGAAAGTAGCAAAACCTATTTATTATTTAAGTCCCACCTTTATTGTTTTTACAAATAACTCAAGGCGGATAAGGTATCCAAAACACATTCCTCTTCCTATTTTGCCCCACAATAACAATAACCCTGTGAGGTGGGCTGGGCCGAGAGAGAGCGACTGGCCCAGAGTCATCCAGCTGGATTTCATGCTTAAGGTAGAACTAGAACTAGAACTGCAGAAAAAATAATTGCTACCAACCTGCCTTCCATTGAGGACCTGTATACTGCACGAATCAAGAAGAGGGCCATGAAAATATTTACAGACTCCTCGCATCCTGGACATAAACTGTTTCAACTCCTACCCTCAAAACGACGCTATAGAGCACTGCACACCAGAACAACTAGACACAAGAACAGGTTTTCCCCGAAGGCCATCACTCTGCTAAACAAATAATTCCCTCAACACTGTCAGACTATTTACCGAATCTGCACTACTATTAATCGTTTCATAGTTCCCATCACCAATCTCTTTCCACTTATGACTGTCTGACTATAACTTGTTGCTGGCAATCCTTATGATTTATATTGATATATTGACCATCAATTGTGTTGTAAATGTTGTACCTTGATGAACGTATCTTTTCTTTTATGTACACTGAGAGCCTATGCACCAAGACAAATTCCTTGTGTGTCCAATCACACTTGGCCAATAAAAAATTCTATTCTATTCTAGAAGTCATTGTCTTCTCGATTGACCCAAGGTCACCCACCCAGCTTTCATGCCTAAGGCAGGACTAGAACTCTGTGTCGCCTGGTGATTGGCCCAAAGCCATGTAGCTGGCTTTTATGCCTAACACAGGACTGGAACTCACCGTCTCTTGGTGATTGGCCCAAAGTCACCTAGCTGGCTTTCAAGCCTAAGGCAGAACTAGAACGTACTATCTCCTGGTGATTGTCCCAAAGTCATGCAGCCAGCTTTCATTCCTAAGGCAGGACTAGAACTCGCCATCTCCTGATGATTGGCTCAAAGCCACCCAGCCACCTTTCATGCTTAAAGCGGAACTAGAACTCACCGTCTCCTGGCGATTGGCCCGAAGTGACTTGGGACTCTGCTCTGTACTTCCAACCTTTTAGAAACCCCAAGTGATACATTTGTCTCTGCTTCTATAGGACCTCATTCTTGAGCGCATCCCTTAAACAGTAACAGAGTTGGGAGGGACCTCGGAGGTCATCTAGTCCAACCCCCTGCTCACGCAGGAGCCCCGTACTAGGGATTCGAACCGCCGAACCGCCGACCTCTCTGTTCAACAAGCTCACGTCTTAGCCACTTGAGCCGCCTAGTCAGGCTGTCTCTTACCTGGCCCAGGAGCCCCTTGCGTGCGCACGGGCTTACTTCCAACTCTGCTACCTGCTTCCCAGGGCCGCCATCTTAATCAAGGGCTCTTTGATCTCTTCTCTGAGGTTATCAAGACCTTCCCCAATTCCAGGAGCCGAGCAGCCTGCCTCAAAGGAGCAATTAGTTTTAATCACAAGTGGAACCAAATAGATGGCTTGCCATAAGTACGCTTGGCAGCCAGCTGGGCTGGAATTGGGAGCAGGAAGTTATTCTGGGGAAATGCAGAGAAGCCCCCAGATTAGAGAGCAGCGGGGAGAAGGCGAAGCAAAGGGCCTGCTTTCCTTCCTTCCTTCTTTCCTTCCTTCCTTCCTTCCTTCCTTCCTCCTTCACTCTCACTCACCCTTCCTTCCGTCCTTCCTTCCTTCCTTCCTCCTTCACTCACTCATTTATTCACTCCCTCCCCCATCCCTCCCTCCCTCTTTCCTTCCTTCCTCCTTCACTAACTCACTTACTTACTCATTCCCCCATCCCTCCTTCCTTCCTTCCTTCCTTCTTCCTTCACTCTCACCCTTCCTTCCTTCCTTCCTTCCTTCCTTCCTTCCTTCCTCCTTCACCTCACTCACCCTTCCTTCCTTCCTTCCTTCCTTCTTCCTTCCTTCTTCCTTCCTTCCTTCCTTCCTCCTTCACTCACTCACTTATTCACTCCCTCCCCATCCTCCTCCTCTTTCCTTCCTTCCTCCTTCACTAACTCACTTACTTACTCATTCCCCCATCCTTCCTTCCTTCCTTCCTTCTTCCTTCACTCTCACCCTTCCTTCCTTCCTTCCTTCCTTCCTTCCTTCCTTCCTTCCTTCCTTCTTTCTTTCTTTCTTTCTTTCTCCCTTGCTTTTTTTTAAAAAAAAAAAAAGAAGCCGACACGTGTGTTATGAAGTCACTGCCGTCATCTCCCTTCCTCTTCCCTGTTTTTCTCGGGCTAATAAAAGGTGCTTCAGTAATCAAAATAACTTGTCTGTTTGTCAGCCTTTGGGGAGAGCCACTCAAACAGGTGATTGCACCTGCAGAAACAGTCCCCAGGAGATGATGCAAAGAAGGGGGGGGGAAAGTTGGGGTCAAGAGCTGTAGTTGTCTCTGACACGCTGATCTCTGACTCTCCTTTCCTTTCCTTCCTTCCTTCCTTCCTTCCTTCCTTCCTTCTTTCCTTCCTTCCCTCCCTCCCTCCTTCCTTCCTTCCTTCCTTCTTTCCTTTCCTTCCTTCCTTCCTTCCTTCCTTCCTTCCTTCCTTCCTTCCTTCCTTCCTTCCTTCCTTCCTTCCTTCCCTGCCTTCCTTCCTTCCTTCCTTCCTTCCTTCCTTCCTTATCCTTTCCCTGCCTTTCCCTTCCCTTCCTCATCCCTTTCTTCCCCTTACTTTCCCTTCCCTTCCCTTCCCTTCCCTTCCTTCCCTTTCCTTTCCTTCCTCCTTCCTCCTTTCTCCTCACTCCATGCCTACTCCTCGACTTACAGCAGGTCACTTAATGACCACTTCAAGTTACAACTGCATAAGGTACTTATGACTCATTTTTGGAATTAAGATGGCTGCAACCTTGCATGCACCCGTGGTCACCTGTTTGCATTTTGAATGCTTGCCACCTGGCTCACCTTTGCAGCAGCTTGCAACATCTCCCCAATCGTGTGGCTGGAATTCACGATGTATTTTGCCGGTTTCTGGCATTTACTTCTGGTTTCTAGCAAAGGGGAAATGGATTCACTTAAGGACGGTGGCATTTGCTTAACAACCGTTGCAAAAAGTTACAATCGTAACTTCAAATCCGGTCACGTAATACCTCGACTTATGACCGCAACGACTTATGACCATACCTCTGGGGTTCACTTTAATGCCTCGACTTATGGCCGCAAGTGACTTACGACCATATTTCCAGGCTTAATTATTGTCGCAATTTGTGGACTACCTATACTTGTTGAGTTCACATTATACATTTGCCTCGCTCAGTTTCAGGTGTGTTATCTGCATGTTAAATTGCTCTGTTGCTGTTGTTGTTTTGTGGCTTGGAGTATTATGCAAATCCGGCTCATTTGAACAATGTTATTTATGGTTTGGTGTATTACTTCAAGGACCTTTGTTCTGTTTCTCGGCTTTATAATGGATGCATCTTGCTGTCCAATTTTCTGCGTAGCATGAAAGAAACGACGGAAAGAAATCCACAGGAAAATGTTACTACTAAATACAAAACAATTTCATTGGACTTTTAAAATGCCCAACTAATTTCCTATTTTTTAGAATAGAATAGAATAGAATTTTTTATTGGACACACAAGGAATTTGTCTTGGTGCATACGCTCTCAGTGTACATAAAAGAAAAGATACCTTCATCAAGGTATAACATTTACAACACTTAAAGATAGTCATAGGGTACAAATAAGCAATCAGGAAACAATCAATATCAGTATAAATCATAACAATACAAGCAGCAAAGTTACAGTCATACAGTCATAACTGGGAGGAGATGGGTGATGGGAACAATGGGAAGATTAATAGTAGTGCAGACTTGATAAATAGTTTGACAGTGTTGAGGGAATTGTTTGTTTAGCAGAGTGATGGTGTTCGGGAAAAAACTGTTCTTGTGTCTAGTTGTTCTGGTGTGCAGTGCTCTATAGCGTCGTTTTTGAGGGTAGGAATTGAAACAGTTTATGTCCAGGATGTGAGGGGTCTGTAGATATTTTCCCAGCCCTCTTTTTTGACTCGTGCAGTATACAGGTCCTCAATGGAAGGCAGGTTGGTAGCCCTTGTTTTTTCTGCCGTTCTAATTATCCTCTGAAGTCTGTGTCTGTCTTGCTGGGTTACAGAGTTATTTTCAAAAACCGGAACAAGATAATAGGGATAAAATGTACAAGGGTCAGCTTGACACTGATATGGGATGAATCTCGAAAAGAATCATTAAGTAGCTGTTTTGGGGGCATTTAGGAAGGGAAACAATTGCTTGGCATAAGCCAGGATGAGATAATCAAGAATGAATCAAGCCTTAGCAACAGAGATGTCCACGGGTTATGTTAAAAAACTCAAAACAAAACTCAAAATAGCCATCAAGAGGGTGCAACACACTTAAAAACCAGGTACAGCTTCAATTGCGTTGCCATCTTGATATTTTTGACCTTAATGTAGGGAGACCCATGTTAGTTTGGCATGTTTATTTCCTGCTTAACCCTAACCCAAAATTTCTGTTCAAAAGCAAGACATCCATCCATCCATTTATCCATCGATCCACTCATCCATCCATCCATCCCTCTCTCTCTCTGTCTTTCCATCCACTTATCCATCCATCCATCCATTCACCCATCCACCAACCCTGTCTGTCTGTCTGTCCGTCCCTCCCTCCCTCCCTCCTTCCCTCCATCTATCCATCCATTCACTCATCCATCCATCCCCCTCTCTCTATTTATCTCTCTATCTCTATCTATCCATCCACTCATCCATCCATCTATCCATTTACCCATCCACCAACCACTTGTCTGTCCGTCCGTCCATTCATCCATCCATCCATCCATCCATCCAATCATCCATCCATTCCTCTCTCTTTCTCTATTTATCTCTCTATCTCTATCCATCCATCCATCCATCCATCCATCCATTCACCCATCCACCAACCACGTCTGTACGTCTGTCCATCTGTCCATCTGTCTGTCCATCCCTGTCTGTCTGTCTGTCTGTCTGTCTGTCTGTCTGTCTATCTATCTATCTATCTATCTATCTATCTATCTATCTATCTATCTATCTATCTATCATCCATCCATCCCTCTCTCTCTCTGTCTTTCCATCCACTCATCCATCCATCCATCCATCCATCCACCCATCCACCAACCCTGTCTGTCTGTCTGTCCATCCGTATCTCCCTCCCTCCTTCCCTCCATCTATCCATCCATTCACTCATCCATCCATCCCCCTCTCTCTATCTATTTATCTCTCTATCTCTATCTATCCATCCACTCATCCATCCATCCATCCACTTATCCATCCATCTGTCTGTCTGTCTGTCTGTCCATTCATCCATCCATCCATCCATCCATCCATCCAATCATCCATCCATTCCTCTCTCTTTCTCTATCTCTCTATCTCTATCCATCCATCCATCCATCCATCCATCCATCCATCCACCAACCACTTGTCTGTCCATCTGTCCATCTGTCTGTCCATCCCTGTCTGTCTATCTATCTATCTATCTCCTATCTTCTATCTATCTATCTATCTATCTATCTATCTATCTATCTATCTATCTATCTATCATCCATCCATCCCCCTCTCTCTCTGTCTTTCCATCCACTCATCCATCCATCCATCCATTCACCCATCCACCAACCCTGTCTGTCTCTGTCCGTCCGTCCCTCCCTCCTTCCCTCCATCTATCCATCCATTCACTCATCCATCAATCCCCCTCTCTCTCTGTCTTTCCATCCACTCATCCATCCATCTATCCATTTGCCCATCCACGAACCACTTGTCTGTCTGTCTGTCCATCCATCCATCCATCCATCCAATCATCCATCCATTCCTCTCTCTTTCTCTATCTCTCTATCTCTATCCATCCATCCATCCATCCATCCATTCATCCATTCACCACTTGTCTGTCCGTCTGTCCATCTGTCCGTCCATCCCTGTCTATCTGCCTGTCTGTCTGTCTGTCTGTCTGTCTATCTATCTATCTATCTATCTATCTATCTATCTATCTATCTATATCTATCTATCTATCTATCATCTATATCTATCTATCTATCTTCCATCTGTCCGTCCATCCCTGTCTGTCTGTCTGTCTGTCTGTCTATCTATCTATCTATCTATCTATCTATCTATCTATCTATCTATCTATGTTCTATCTATCTATCTATCTATCTATCTATCTATCTATCTATCTATCTATCTATCATCTATCTATCATGCAGTATTGCCTTCCATCCTTCCGAGGTGGGTAAAATGAGGAGCCAGATTGTCAGGGGCAACATGCTGACTCTGTAAACCACTTAGAGAGGGCTATAAAAGCACTATGAAGCGGTCTATAAGTGCTTTTGCTAATAATAGGGTTGTTACATGAATCTGGCTTCCCTACTGACTTTGCTTGTCAGTAGCTCACAAAACTGCCGGTCGTAACTTCCAACGGTTCCTAAAACGAACGGTTGGTTAAATCGAGAAGGATTTCCTGTACGAAAGAAGAGATATTTGCTGCTCATTTATGGGGGAAGGGAGGGGGGCTTCCACACACACACATAGCAATTTCACATCTCTTTATCTTATTTATTTATTTTATTTATTTATTTTGTCACAACAGTATACATAAGCATAAGCATGAAAGTAACTATATAATATATAAGTATATATATATAAGCATAAGAATGCAATAACTATACCAATTGGATATAATGAAAGAAAACAATAGGACAGGAACAGTAGGCACTTTTGTGCTCTTATGCACGCCCCTTACAGACCTCTTAGGAAAGGGGTGAGGTCAATAGTAGACAGTTTTTGGTTGAAGCTTTGGAGATTTTGGGAAGAGACCACAGAGTTCAGGTAGTGTATTCCAGGCATTAACAACTCTGTTACTGAAGTCATATTTTCTGCAATCAAGATTGAAGCGGTTCACATTAAGTTTAAACCTATTGTTTGCTCTTGTATTGTTGTGATTGAAGCTGAAGTAGTCTTCAACAGGAAGGACATTGCAATAGATGATTCTATGAGTTTTGGGCTGACATCGTCCCGTTTCCACGTCAAGAAACCCAGCGGTGGTTTTACAAGCTCCAAATTTTTTTATTTTTTTTTAAAAAAGCACACGGCGGAAATGAAGCAACTCAGCTGTTGCTGCTCCATTTTGACAAGTTGGGGGTTGGCTGCCCCAATGGCTGGTACCCAGGACCCTCTTCCAGCTGTCCGATGGCTGAGCCAGGCCGGATTCCTTTTAATCAGTCCCCGAGCATCCTTCTGTCACAAGCGCACACTTGGCGTTTTGGCTGAAAACCAAGCTTCGATGCTGGGTTTTTTTTCTCCTTTTCTTCTTTTTCTTCTTTTTTCCCTGGCATGGCTGAGTTTTCCTCCCAACTTCGCTTGACAAGGACAACATGAAAGGAGCCGAGCAGAACTGAGGCAATTATTGCAATGCGGGTCTTCCATAAGAAACTGACATTAGAGAGGGGAAAAAAATAAAAAATAAAGTCCAAGCTTCTTAGAAGAAGACACCATCACCGCCGCCATTTGGATGGGCTTTCTGGAGGGGATTGGCGGGGGCAAATGACGGCCAGGCCAGGCGGGGCCTTCTTGACACCATGGAGGAGAGCCGCCGAGTCCTGTCGGGGCGTGCTTTGCAATTTTGTCTGGCGAAGGCGAGGCGGTGCAGTGTGCAAGATGGAGGCCCTCAAGCATTCCCTATTTCTTCCACAGGAGAAAATTTGGATCCAGGGTCCAAAGCAGGTGCAACGGAAGATGACTGAACACCTGAGAGCTAGATTTCAGGCTGCAGGGATACATCAAAATGGCATCTCTGTGTCTCTCATTTTCATTCTCTCTTATTCTCTCCTTCTCGCTCTCCTTCTCTCTCTCTCTTTCTCTCTTTTTCTCATCCTATCATTCTTTCTTTCTCATTCTCTCTCATTCCCTCAAATTCTCTCTTCTTTTTTCTCTCTCATTCTCGTCTTTCCTCCTCTCATTTTTTCTCTCTCTTTTTGACTCTCTCTCTCAGTCCTTCATTCTCTCATTCTTTCCTCTCCTTCTCCTGTGTAATTCTTCTCTCATTTTCTCTCTCCTTATCATTTGCTCTCCTCTCTCTCTCTCCTTCTCTCATTTTTTTCTCTCCTATTCCCTCAGTCCCTCATTCTCTTGTTCTCTCATTTTCTCTCATTTTCTCCTCATTCTCTTTCTTTCTCATTCTCTTCTTCTCTCCTTCTCTCATTTTACTCTCCTATTCCCTCAGTCCCTCGTTGTCTCTCTATCATTCTTTCCTCCTGTTCTAATTATCTTTCTCTAATTTTCTCTCTCCTTTTTTTAAATTTGCATTTATTTGCATTTATATCCCGCCCTTCTCCGAAGACTCAGGGCGGCTTACACTGTGTCCTTCTCTGTCTCTGTCTCTCCTTCTCTTCTTTTTTTTTTTTTGTTTACATTTATACCCCGCCCTTCTCCGAAGACTCAGGGCGGCTTACAGTGTATAAGGCAATAGTCTCATTCTATTTGTATATTTTTACAAAGTCAACTTATTGCCCCCCCCCCAACAATCTGGGTCCTCATTTTACCTACCTTATAAAGGATGGAAGGCTGAGTCAACCTTGGGCCGGGCTTGAACCTGCAGTAATTGCAGGCTATTGTGTTCTTAATAACAGGCTTTGCCAGCCTGCGCTATTCACCGGCCCTTTTCTTTTCTCCTCTCACATTTTTCTCTCTTGTCCTCTTTCTCTCTTCTTTTTCATTCTCATTCATTGTCTCTTTCTCATTCTATCATTCCTTCTCTCTCATTCCGCCCTCTTTAGATAGATAGATAGATAGATAAATAGATAGATGAAAGATAGATGATAGATAAATGATAGATAGATATAGATATACCTCTCTAGATAGATGAAAGATGATAGTTAGATGATAAATAGAGATATATAGATCTCTCGGTAGCTAGCTAGATGATAGATAGATAGATAGATAGATAGATAGATAGATAGATAGATAGATAGAGGGGTGAAATGCTCCCGGTTCGCACCGGCTCCCCCGATTAGGTAGCGATGGCAGCTGCTGGTTCAGAAGACCGGCAACAAAAATCCCTGGCCCCGTCCACCTGCCTCTGCTGAGCCGCACCATCAGCAGAGGTTTTTTTTTTACTTTTAAAAGTTTTTCTTCAGCTGAAACATGTCTTTAAAAGTTAAAAAAAAAAAAACCCTCTGATGATCGTGGGGCTGAGCAGAGATCAAAACCCTTTCAAAGTTGTTTTTAAAAAAACCCTCTTCAGCCGAAGGGGGAAAAAAGAAAAGAAAAAAACCCCAGGATTTAAAAGCCTCCTCTGGCGATCCCAGAGGAGTTTCCTGATCCTCACAGGCTTTTAAACTCACTTTTTAACAGCCCCCACTTACAAGAGCCCCCACCCATGCCCAGCCAATTCCCCCTCCTCACTTACCTATAATTACTGCTCTTTCGGGCTGCAACGGGCTGCAACGGCATGCTTTTCTTCAGCTACTGAAAAAAAAAAAGCTTGCTTTGACTTCCTGCTTTGCTGGCTGAGGAACTCTGGGATTTGAAGTCCACGATAAAATAAAATAAAATAATAAAATAAAATATTTGTGCAGCTTTCTGAGATTTGGTGTGTTTCTGTAGTGTTTCACTCTAACTACACAAACACACAAAATCTCAGAAAGCTGTATGTGGCATTGTGTGTGTGTGGGGGGGTAAAGTGTGAAAGTTGGTTTTTGAGCTTTTTGTGGCTGTGTGAAGTGTGAAGTGCAGCTGCTTTTACATTGTGTGTGAGTCAGGTGTTGTGTTGTGTTGTGTGTGTGTAAAGTGTGAAAGTTGGTTTTTGATACCTCTTATTGTTTTTTATACTTTGTTTATTATTTTTATTATTTATTGTTATTGGCCACGCCCACCCAGTCATCTGACCACCACACCACACCCACCAATTAAGCCACGGCCACAGAACCGGTAGGGAAAAATTTTAGATTTCACCCCTGGATAGATAGATAGATAGATAGATAGATAGATAGATAGATAGATAGATAGATAGATAGATAGAGACAGACAGACAGACAGACAGACAAAAGATATATAAAGATAGCTAGTTACAGCTAGTAGATAGATAGATAGATAGATAGATAGATAGATAGATAGATAGATAGATAGATAGATAGATAGATAGATAGATATAGATTGATAGAGATAGGTAGATAGCAATAGAGAGATGATAGATATATATAGGTAGTGAGAGTAGATAGATAGATGAGAGAGAGACACAGACAGATGGACAGATGCTAGATAGAGGGAGATATGAATAGATAGATACAGACAGACAGACAGACAGACAGACAGACAGACAGATAGATAGATAGATAGATAGATAGATAGAGATATATAGATCAAGATCTCTCTCACTTTAGATAGATGAAAGATAGATAGATAGATATAGATCTCTAGATCTCTAGATCTCTAGATAGATAGATAGATAGATAGATAGATAGATAGATAGATAGACAGACCAACAGACAGATAGATGAAAGATAGATGATAGATATAGATCTCAAGATAGACAGACAGACAGACAGATGAAAGATAGATGGTAGATAGATATACATCTCAAGATAGATAGATAAATAGATAGATAGATAGACAGACAGATAGATGAAAGATAGATGATATAGATCTCTCTCTCTCGCTAGATAGACAGATAGATAGATGAGATGATAGATAGATGATAGATAGATATAGATCTCTCTTTCTTTCTTTCTCTCTCTCTCTCTCTCTCTCTCTCTCTCTCACACACACACACACACACACACACACACACACACACACACGCCCCACTTGCAGAATGCACCATTCTGAGTATTGTTTGCAGGATCTTCAACAAATCCAAAGCAGAACTGAAGAAGGCACCGAACGCACAGCAGGGATGAGATCGTCTGGCTGCTAACCAAACCCATTAAAATTAAAAAAAAATAAAAATTAAAAAAAAATTCCCAAGACTCCCGAATGAAGGATGCAAATGCCTCCCTCAGACGTCGGGAAGCTGGAACAAAATAAAATGTTTGGTTTCTCACTCAGTGACAAACAACTTCAAGTCTTTCCTAATTTGTCTGACCTGTGGGAGGTGGTAGAAATATCAGTGACGGGGAGGGTGGGGGGGGATGGAGGAAAATTTTGACAGCCACCTGCCCTTCCAATTAATTGGCAAGATCTGAGTGAGAAGAAGCTTTTGAAAACAAACTTGAAGTCCACACACAGCTTGTGTTGAACATAGAACGACAGAGTTGGAAGGGACCCTTGGAGGTCCTCTAGTCCAACCCCCTGCTTGAGAAGGAACCCTAAACCGTTTCAGACAAATGGCCGTCCAGACTCTGCTTAAAAGCCTCCAATGATGAAGCACCCATGGGCCTCTGGTGGCTCAGACTGGTAAGACAGTCTGTTATTAACAGCAGCTGCTTGCAATTACTGCAGGTTCAAGTCCCGCCAGGCCCAAGGTTGACTCAGCCTTCCATCCTTTATAAGGTAGGTAAAATGAGGACCCAGATTGTTGGGGGCAATAAGTTGACTTTGTATATAATATACAAATGGATGAAGACCATTGCTTAACACAGTGTAAGCCGCCCTAAGTCTTCGGAGAAGGGCGGGACATAAATGCAAATTTAAAAAAAAAACTGAGCATCACTTCCAAGCCAGCCTCCCTAAGCAAATTCTAGTCGAAGGATGAAGCCTCAAAAGCAGCTTTAAAAGTCGGGTTTTGTAGCTAGGATAACGTTTATGTCAATATTGGAGAGCTGATTCTACCACCGTTCAGCCTCTCTCTCCTCTTTGGTAACGTAAGGAAGAAATGAAATCTCTTTAAAAGTCTGAGATTTTGCAGAGCCAGAAAGGGCGAGAAGGGTAACCGAATCTCTGAGTCATCTTTCCATCGCTCTGAAGCAATTAGGAAGTGCCAGGTTTAATTTGATTTGATGCCCGGAATCAACTAAAAGGGATGATTCGATCTAATCTCCTTTGAATCAAATCAGCCATTCAGAGCTTCACCCCGCTAAATTAAAATGCATTGATAAAACAGCCCTCGGCTGCCAAGCTCAGCCAGGAAACAAACTCTACATCAAACTTTACTTCTTAAAAAAAAGAAGAAAAGATTGTTGGCTTTGCAAAACAAGGGAAAATGGCTCTCAGAAAGAAGCATGATTTAGTTACTGGATTAACTCCTTTTCTGGATTCGCTTAACATGCTAAGCTCGGTTAGGTGCAGTGGTTAAAACACTAGGGTAGAAACCAGGAGATGGTGAGTTCTGGTTTGGCCTTTATCATGAAAGCTGGCTGGCTGACTTTGGGCCAATCACCAGGAGACGCCGAGTTCTAGTCCTGACTTAGCCATGAAAACCGGCTGCGTGACTTTGGGCTAATCTGTTGTGATCCGCCAGCAGCCTGTGGAGCTGGCAGCGGAGTGAGGAGGCTGGGGAGGAACATGGGCCAGTCCTGGAGTCTGGGGAAGGCTCGGACGAGGGCTCTGCGTTGGAGGCAGAGAGGAGGCCGGGGCCATCTGGGATTGAGGCACAGACTCCCGAGCCTCCAGAGTCGGACAGCAGAGAGGCAGAGGAACAGGAGGAGCCTGTTCCTAGTGCGTGCATGCGAAGAGCTGCCAGAAGGCATGAACAGTTAAAACTAAAGGGATGACTCAGGAGTAAGGCCTGGAGATATTTGGCCCCTCCCATAAGGCTTAAAAGAGGAGCAAAGGCACGTGGGCCCTTTGCAGGAAAGCAACGTTGTTAACTCTGTTTCTAGTCGGCATCTCTGTTTGATTCTAGATTCCGTGGGGCTTTGCCAAGTAAGGTCTTTGCCAAGTAAGGGAGATAAAGGTTGATGATTATCCCGAAGGACTTTTTGCAACTAATTGGGACTCAGCTGTGAATGAACGTAATTCACAACTGTTGCAATAAAAGAGGGTTTTGGGACTACTCGTGTGTTTCAATGACTCAGGAAGACTAGGTCACAACATAATCACCAGGACACAGTGAGTTCAACTAGTCCTGTCTTAGGCACAAAGCCAGCTGGATGACCCTGGGCCAGTCATTCCCTCTCAGCCCTGGGAAGCAGGCAATGGCAAACCACTTCTGAAATCTTGCTAGTCCCTATAGCAGTGGTTCTCAACCATTATAGTGCTGCGACCCCTTTAATACAATTCCCCACGATGTGGCGACCCCTTTAATACAATTCCCCACGGCGTGGCGACCCCAACCATAAAATTATTTTCGTTTTGAATTTATCGCGCCTGAAGCCGTATTGGCTAGCAATCTGAACTGCTTGCAATTGACCTGAGGACGGAGGCATTAAAGCGGAGACTCCTCCCCTATTAAGTTTAGCGCGCCTGAAGCCAGATTAGGCTAGCGATTGGGAGTGATTGCAGCTGGCTTGAGAGGGAGACATCAGAGCAAAGATTTCTCTCTTTTTTAATTCATCGCACCTGAAGCCGAATTTGGCTAGCAATTTGAAGAGCCTGCAGCTGGCTTGTGGAGTCAACCATTGGAGTGCGATTCTTCGACTCGCAAGTATACTTCCCATATTTCCGATGGTCTTAGGCGACCCCTGGCAAATCGTCATTCGACCCCCAACAGAGTCCCGACCCACAGGTTGAGAACTGCTGCCCTATAGGGACTAGTCCTTGGTGCTCTCCCATGGTGGATTTCAGATTATGTCACTACCGGTTCGCCCCCAGCTTCATACATGTCTGCCTTCCGCACATGTACCTGGCCTTCTGTGCATGTACTTTGCTTGTGTGCATGCCTTCCATGCATGCGCCCAGCCTCAAAAACATGCCTAAATACGATGGCATATAGCCAGGGCAGGGAGGGGGGGCAATTTCCACCCACGATTTCCGCTACCGGTTCAGGCAAACCGGTCCAAGTCGACTGAATGCCATCTCTGATGCTCTCTGATCTTGGCTGTTTTCTTGCAGATGTACGTTTTGGCCTCCAGTCCCCTAATCATCTTTGTCGTTCTTCTCTGCACAGGCGAAATCTCCACCTGTCCTCGTTTCGGGGCTCCAATCCCAGTACATCCTGGAAAGCCCCCAAACCTCTGGCTTTGAATTCAGTTGGAAGCGCTAATGCGATGCACGAATTCAGCTCGGCGACAGCTGAGAAGAAGCCCCAGTGATATTTAGTTAGTTAGATGCCTGGGAATATCGGTGGGGAGGACAACGTAGGACACCCGACCAGCAAGCAATCCATCATCCAGACATCCTTTGGAGCCAGCTCCGCTTGGCTTCAGCAAGCTTGCTTCACCACACACACACACACACACACACACACACACACACACACACACACACAAAGACACATCCCTTCAGACCGTTCTCTGCTTGAAACAGTGCAGGCTGTGCCTAGAATCACAAGCATTATCTTCCAATGTGACTTTGCTCCCTCCGGAGCTTCTGCAATCAATTCTAGTTAATACACTCAGCCCAGAAAGTAAAAAAAAGAAAAGAAAAGCAGAATATTTCTTCTACAACAGGCATTCTCAAGTTCAGCCACTTGAAGACATTTGGACTCCCAGAATCCCCCAGCCAGCATGGAAGATTTAACATAACATAACATAACATCAGAGTTGGAAGGGACCTTGGAGGCCTTCTAGTCCAACCCCCTGCCCAGGCAGGAAACCCTACACCATCTCAGTCAGATGGTTATCCAACATTTTCTTAAAAATTTCCAATGTTGGAGCATTCACAACTTCTAGAGGCAAGTTGTTCCACTGATTAATTGTCCTAACTGTCATGAAATTTCTCCTTAGTTCTAGGTTGCTTCTTTCTTGATCAGTTTCCACCCATTGCTTCTTGTCTGCCCTCAGGTGCTTTGGAGAATAGTTTGACTCCCTCTTCGTTGTGGCAGTCCCTGAGATATTGGAACACTGCTATCATGTCACCCTTAGTCCTTCTTTTCATTAAACTAGACATACCCAGTTCCTGCAACCGTTCTTCCTATGTTTTAGCCTCCAGTCCCCTAATCATCTTTGTTGCTCTTCTCTGCACGCTTTCTAGAGTCTTCATATCTTTTTTACATCGTGGCAACCAAAACTGGATGCAATATTCCAAGTGTGGCCTTACCAAGGCATTATAAAGTGGTATTAACACTTCACGTGATCTTGATTCTATCCCTCTGTTTATGCAGCCCAGAACTGTGTTGGCTTTTTAGCAGCTGCTGCACACTGCTGGCTCTTATCTAAATGGTTGTCCACTAGGACTCCAAGATCCCTCTCACAGGTACTACTATTGAGCAAGGTACCACATATACGGTACTGGTGCATTTTGGTTTTTTGGCCTAAATGTAGAACCTTGCTTTTTCACTGCTGAATTTCATTTTGTTAGATAGCGCCCAATGTTCAAGTCTGTCAAGATCTTTCTGTAACTTGAGCCCATCTTCTGGAGTGTTGGCTATTCCTGCCAGCTTGGTGTCATCTGCAAATTTGATGAGTTCCCCATCTATCCCCTCGTCCAAGTCATTGATGAAGATGTTGAAGAGTACTGGGCCTAAAACAGAGCCTTGGGGTACTCCACTGCATACTTCCCTCCATGTGGATGTAGTTCCGTTGAGGACTAAACGTTGAGTTCGGTTGGTCAGCCAATTACAAATCCATCTGGTGGTGGTGCTGTCTAACCCACATTTTTCTACTTTATCTAGTAGTAGGTTATGGTCTACTTTATCAAATGCTTTACTGAAGTCCAAGTAAATTATATCGACAGCATTCCTCTGGTCTACTAATTTTGTCATTTTGTCAAAGAATGCGATAAGATTAGTCTGGCATGATCTGTTTTTGACAAACCCATGTTGGCAAATGGAAAAATGACAAACCCATGTTGGCAAATGAAATGGTTTTGGCAGCTTTAAGACGCGTGGACTTTAGTGGTTTTTAGGAGAGAACTCTAGGCCCAGGCCTTCTCCCTGTTACTGAAGGGCCTGTAGTCCAGCAATGGCAACTTTAAGACACGTGGACTTCAATTCCCAGAATCCCCCAGCCAGCATGGAAGATTTCAAATCCCACAGAGTGGTTTTTAGGAGAGAAATTTAGTCCCAGGCCTTCTCCCTTGAAGGGTCCATAATCCAGATGAATTTCTCAGGCAACTTTAAGACACAGGGACTTCAACTCCCAGAATCCCCCAGCCGGCCACGCTGCCTGGAGAATTCTGGGAGTTGAAGTCCACGCGTCTTAAAGCTGCCAAAACCGAGAAACACGAATGTAGAAAAACTACAGCCAGTTGCCAAGTGCCCAAATCTTGGTCACATGACCATGGGGATGCCGCAATGGTTGTGAGTGTGAAAAACGGTCAGAAGTCATTTTCTTCAGTGCCGTTCAGTAACTTCAAACGGTCACTAAATAGAGCTTTGCAAAGGCAGCCTCTGGTTCGTATAACTGCAGCTCTCTTGATTTTTAATCTCTTCCCTTCCAGGAAATTAATCTCATATTTTAATGGGGTCACGAATGGGAACAGGTGAAAAAAACATGAGAGCTAAATCTGATTTTTTTTTAATTGTAAGAAGAGACATAGATTGGGACGCTGGCACATCAAAATCGACTTTGCTCCCAGCCAAACTCAGCTGGAGTCATCCACAGGTAGTCCTCGACTTACAGCCATTCATTTAGTGACCGTTTGAAATTGCAGTGGCACTGAAAAATGGGACTTATGACCGTTTTTCACATTTATGTCCTTAACAACCACAACCATTCACTGAACCACTGCGGCCAAGAAAGGTCGTAAAATTACGATTGTTTTGCTTAGCAAAGCTCAGATTAGGATTGTTTTGCTTAGCAACCGAAATTTTGGAGTTGTACGTCACGACAACCGGTATCCCGAGGTGAGCTTCACATAATTTAACAATCGGTTTGACCCAGCATTGAAAATGTGAGCCAGCTCACGCATACTTCTGTGCATGTGCTTTTCTCATGCGCATGCTTGCAAACATGTGCGTGGCTTAAAAAAATGCAGCTAAATAGGACGGCATAGCGCCAAGGTGGGTGGCAGGGTCCACATGCAGGTCACAGCTACCAGTTCACTCGAACTGGTCCGAACCGACTGAATCCCATTCAGTGGTGGGATTCAGCCAGTTCGCACCTATTCGGGAGAACCGGTTATTAACTTTTTTAAGCAGTTCAGAGAACCAGTTGTTGGAAGAAATCTCATTTTGTTTTTTCCTCCACTTTACAGGGCTAATCCTGTAAGGAATTACAACATTCTTGTTTCCTAGCCTAATCTGTCTCTCTGGTTAACCCTTATTACATTGTAACAGCTAAGGCGAAGTGCCCATCGATGTGAGTGACATGTTGGCCACACCCACACGGTCACATGACCACCGAGCCACATCTTCCCAGCTGGTCATTAGGGCAGAGAACCGGTTGTTAAATTATTTGAATCCCACCACTGATCCCACCCCTGCCTGTATCCCCACAAATGATTAAGATGGGCTCCTAGAACAGTTTGCCAGCAACAAAGGTGAGGAAGGAGACCAAGCCACAAAAAGCCGGTTAGGAAACAAGGTGGAAAATATTCAACTTTTGTGTGGATGTGTGTGATTCTTTTACTGAACAAGCTTCTTCAGCAAGTAAGATTAATAGCTTTCCAAGCGTGCTGCTTATTTCACCCTGTCTTCTCTTACTTTTGTTCCTGTTCTCGCTCATGAAGTGCATTTCTTGGAACAAGCGGCAAAAAGTTAAGACGGTCAATATTTTTTTTTCTGGTCCGCTGGCAAAACCTAAAAAGAACTCGAGCAAACTTCTTTTTTTAAAACAAGAAAGGAAGCGTTTTATGAAATCTTCTTTTCCTTTGATTCTTGGTCTCTTCTGCGCCCAACGATATTCCTAGTACTCCTGCTGGGCAACATTTGCAAATAAAATACTCTGACATTTTTATTTTTGAAGGAACAATTATGTTAGCAGAAAAGCAGGATGTTTCTCCAAAACATCTATAGACTTCTTTTCCTATAAAGTATTACAGCCATGCACTGGGTAAATTCAAATCCTGGTTAAGAGTTGAATGTCTGTCTGTCTGTCTTATCTCTCTCTCTCTCTCCCTTTGTCTGTGTGCCTGACTGCTTATCTACCCATCTCTCTAATAACTATTTATAATCTATATATCTATCTGTTAATCTATCATTTATCTGTCTGTCTGTCTGTCTGTCTGTCTATCTATCTATCTACCTATCTATCTATCTATCTCTATCTATTTCTATCTAGCTATAACTATCATCTAGCTATATCTATCAATCTATCTCTATATCTATCTATCTATCTATCTATCTATCTATCTATCTATCTATCTATCTATCTATCTATCTATCTATCTATCTATCTATCTATCTATCTATCTATCTATCTATCTATCTATCTATCTATCTGTCGTCTGCCTGCCTACCTACCTACCTACCTACCTACCTACCTACCTACCTACCTACCTACCTACCTATAGTTAGCTGTCTCTTTGTCTGTCTGTCTGTCTGTCTATCTATCTATCTATCTATCTATCTATCTATCTATCTATCTATCTATCTATCTATCTATCTATCTATCTATCTATCTATCTATTTCTATCCAACCACCCATCCATCTATAGCAATAGCACTTATATACGGCTTCATAGTGCTTTTACAGCCCCCCCTCTAAGCAGTTTACAGAGTCAACCTCTTGCCCCCAACAATCTGGGTCTTCATTTTACTGACCCCGGAAGGATGGAAGGCTGAGTCAACCTTGAGCCTGGTGAGATTTGAACTGCTGAAGTAGCCTGCAGTGCTGCACTCTAACCACTGCATCACCTCGGCTCTATCTTGGTTGGGTGAGTCTGGCCTGTTGCTCTCTTAATTCTAGACTATTTATCTTCCATTTTTTATCTGTCTGTCTGTCTGTCTGTCTGTCTGTCTGTCTGTCTGTCTGTCTGTCTGTCTGTCTGTCTGTCTGTCTATCTATCTATCTATCTATCTCATTTATCATCTATTTATCATCTATCTTCTATCTCTTTCTGAATCTCTCTGTCTGTCTGTCCATCCATCCATCCATCCATCCATCCATCTATCTATCATCTATGTATTATCTATCTATCTATCTATCTATCTATCTATCTATCTATCTATCTATCTATCTATCTATCTATCATCTATCTATCTATCTATCTATCTATCTATCTATCTATCTATCTATCTATCTAACTAACTATCTATCTATCTCATCTATTTATCATCCATCTTCTATCTCTTTCTTTGACTGTCTGTCTATCTGTCTCTCTCTCTGTCTATCTAATCATCTATGTACTATCTATATCTATCTATCTATCTATCTATCTATCTATCTATCTATCTATCTATCTATCTATCTATCTATCTATCTATCTATCTATCTCATCTATTTATCATCCATCTTCTATCTCTTTCTGTGACTGTCTGTCTATCTGTCTATCTCTGTCTATCTATCTATCTATCTATCTATCTATCTATCTATCTATCTATCTATCTATCTATCTATCTATCTATCTATCTAACTAACTATCTATCTATCTCATCTATTTATCATCCATCTTCTATCTCTTTCTGTGACTGTCTGTCTATCTGTCTCTCTCTCTGTCTATCTAATCATCTATGTACTATCTATATCCATCTATCTATCTATCATCTATCTATCTATCTATCTATCTATCTATCTATCTATCTATCTATCTATCATCTATCCATCTATTTATCTCTATCTATCTAATCATCTATGTACTATATCTATCTATCTATCTATCTATCTATCTATCTATCTATCTATCTATCTGTCTGTCTGTCTATCATCTATCTATCTATCTATCTATCTATCTATCTATCTATCTATCTATCTATCTATCTATCTATCAATCATCCTGGACTTCCAACCAGAATTGGGAGCAGAATTTCCATTCTTAAGCCAGGTGATTGTTAAGTGAGCTACACCCAATTTTATGACCTTTTTTTTTTTTTGCTACCATTAAGTTGCTAAGTGAACCACTGCAGTTGGTAAGTGAGTCATAGGGTCCTTAAGCAATTTCAGCTTCCCCCATTGACTTTGCTTGTCAAAAGATGGCTGGGAAGGTCTCAAATGGCGATCGCATGACGCCCCAGGACGCTACAATTATCATAAATACACCCCAGTTGCCAAGCATCCCAAATTTTGATCACATGACTGTGGGAATCCTGTGACAATTGTATGTGTGAGGACCGGTCATAAGTCAATGTTTTCAGAGCTTTTTAACTTTGGTCACTAAAAGGAATGATTGTAAGTCAAGGACTACCTCTAGTTCTATCTGTCTATCTCACAATGTAAGGAAGAAATTAGATGTACACTGCCTCCTAGTGGTCAAAAGCAAATAGAACAATTTACAAAATGGCCGGTGAATCAAATAGCATGGTAGAGCAGATGCAGATAACAGATTAACAGAGTTGGAAGGGACCTTGTAGGTCATCTAGTCCAACCCCCCTCCCCCCAAGCAGGAGACCCTACACCATTTCTGACAGATGGCAGTCCAGTCTCTTCTTGAAAGCCTCCAATGATGAAGCTCCCACAACTTCCGAAGGCAACTTCTGTTCCATGGGTTGATTGTTCTCACTGTCAAAAAATTTCTTCTTATTTCCAGGTTGAATCTCTCCTTAGTCAGTTTCCATCCATTATTCCTTGTCTGGCTTTCAGGTGTTTTGGGAAATAGGTGGACCCCCCCCCTGTGGCAGCCCCTCAAATATTGGAACTCTGCTCTGATGTCTCCCCTAGTCCTTCTTTTCATTAAACTGGACCTACCCAGTTCCTGCAACCGTTCTTCATATGTTAGAATAGAATAGAATAGAATAGAATAGAATAGAATAGAATAGAATAGAATAGAATAGAATAGAATAGAATAGAATAGAATTTTTTATTGGCCAAGTGTGATTGGACCACAAGGAATTTGTCTTGGTGTATATGCTCTCAGTGTACATAAAACAAAAGATACGTTCATCAAGGTACAACATTTACAACACAATTGATGGTCAATATATCAATATAAATCATAAGGATTGCCAGCAACAAGTTATAGTCATACAGTCATAAGTGGAAAGAGATTGGTGATGTTTCAGCCTCCAGTCCTCTAATCATCCTGGTTGCTCTTCTCTGCACTTTTTCTAGAGTCTCAACATCTTTTTTTATAGTGTGGTGACCAAAGCTGGATGCAATACTCTAGGTGCGGTCTTAGTAAGGCTTTATAGAGTGGTATTAGTACCTCACTTGATCTTGGTTGTATCTGAAAGTAACGTTTCCCAACTTCTCCATTGTTGTGTGGACTTCAACTCCCAGAATGCTGGCTGGGGAATTCTGGGAGTTGAAATCCACACATCATCGTGTTGTTGGGCCTGAGAAATACCGTTGCTGACAATGTCACCTCTTGAAATCTTGCTTGTCTTAGAGGGCCCCAGGTCAGAATTCCCGAAATGTTTGAAGGATGGGCTGAAATCCTGCCTAATTTCAGGAGATTTCAACAATACCCACCAAGGGGTGAAAACCCAGTATAAGTTGTCCTCGACTTACGACCACAACGGAGTCCAACATTTCCACTGCTAAGCAAGACAGTTGTTGAGTTTTGCCCCTTCTCACTGCAGTTGTTAAGTCACTAACACCGTTATTGAGTGAATCTGGCTTCCTTGTTGACTTTGCTTGTCAGAAAGTCGCAAAAACGGATCACATAACCCCAGGATACTGCAACTGTCATAACTCTGAGCTATAAGTCTAAGTCATAAGACTGAGTCAGTTATCATCTTAAATCTGAGTCTGTTACTAAGTGTCTGAATTTTGATCACATGACTATGGTGAAGAAAGTTAAAATCTCTGTGTGTCTGTATCTGTCTGTCTGTCTGTCTGTCTCTCTCTCTCTGTCTTTGTCTGTCTGTCTCTGTCTCTGCCTCTCTCTGTGTGTGTCTCTCTCTGTGTCCATGTCTCTCTTTCTGTGTCCATCTCTGTCTCTCTCTCTGTCTCTCTCTCTCTCTGTGGGTGTCTCTGTCTTTATCTCTCTCTCTCTCTCTCTCTCTCTGTGTCGGTCTGTCTCTCTCTGTCTGTCTCTGTCTCTCTCTGTCTCTCTCTCTGTTTCTCTGTCTCTGCCTCTCTCTCTCTGTGTATCTCTCTGTGTGTGTGTCTCTCTCTCTGTCCATCTCTCTCTCTCTCTCTCTGTGGGTGTCTCTGTCTTTCTCTCTCTCTCTCTCTCTCTCTCTCTCGGTCTGTCTCTCTCTGTCTGTCTCTGTCTCTCTCTCTGTTTCTCTGTCTCTGCCTCTCTCTCTCTCTGTGTATCTCTCTCTCTGTGTGTCTCTCTCTCTGTCCATCTCTCTCTCTCTCTCTGTGGGTGTCTCTGTCTTTCTCTCTCTCTCTCTCTCTGTCGGACTGTCTCTCTCTGTCTGTCTCTGTCTGTCTCTGTCTCTCTCTCTGTGTCTCTCTGTCTCTCTCTCTCTGTTTCTCTGTCTCTGCCTCTCTCTCTGTGTATCTCTCTCTGTGTGTCTGTCTCTCTGTCTCTGTCTCTCTCTCTCTCTGTGTGTGTGTCTGTCTCTCTCTCTCTCTCTCTGTGTGTGTGTGTGTGTGTGTGTCTGTCTCTCTCTCTCTCTGTGTCTGTCTCTCTCTCTCTGTCTCTCTCTCTGTGTCTCTATTTCTCTGTCTCTGCCTCTGCCTCTCTCTGTGTGTGTCTCTCTCTGTCCATCTCTCTCTCTCTCTCTGTCTCTCTCTCTCTCTCTCTCTGGGTGTCTCTGTCTTTCTCTGTCTCTGTCTCTCTCTGTCTCTGTCTCTGTCTGTCTCTGTCTCTCTCTCTTTCCCAGTGTGTGTGTGTGTGTGTGTGTGTGTCTGACTCTTTCTGTCTCTGTCTATCTCTGTCTCTGTCTCTGTTTCTGTCTGTCTGTCTCTCTCTCTGTGTGTCTCTCTCTGTGTCCGTCTGTCTCTCTCTGTCTCTGTCTCTGTCTCTGTCTTTATCTCTCTCTCTCTCTCTGTATGTATGTATATGTGTGTGTGTGTGTATGTATATGTGTATATATAATGCTTCCTGAGGCTTTGTTCCATCCATTTAATTCAGGTCCCCGTTTCTTCCAGCTTTTCAGAGCCATAATATCGTTCAAGCTCGGCCAACTTCTGCAATTACGGGTTGCCAAGCTTGGCTTGGTCACCTTGAGTCAGCATGCTTGGCCAACGCTTTGCAAAACCTTTTTCCGGCACGCTCACATCTTGCTCGGCTGCTGACTCAGCAAAGCGTGGAAAATCCATGCCAGCGATCTGTTCTACGGGAGGATGCAAATTCCCATTTATAGAAGGGAAAGCAAAGTGGCACTTGGCTCAGAATCCACTGTGGTTTGGTTTTTGTTTTTTTTAAAAAGATTTTTAATATGTAGGATTTGCAAAGAGAAAGAAATCTGTAGAGATTCTCAAGTCAGCCAGGTCGTGGTTGTCCCAAAGGCGCTTTTTTCAGGAGGCAACTGGACTTTCTGGTTTTTTTCTTCTTTTGAAGACGTTTCTCTTCTCATCCAAGAAGCTTCTTCAACTCTGACTGGATGGCAGGGGAATGGAAGGGTTTATATTCTTTGCAGCCAGCTGGTCATTTGCATCCTTTTTAGAGGGTCCTTGAGATTTATCTGTGTCCTCAGGGTCACCTGTGGTGCAAATGGTTTCTGTAGTCTGCAATTTTTCCTGTGGAAATCCAGTGTGGGAGTAGGAATGGATTGCATCTGTGTCTACAAGAGACACTGCAAAGTGGAGGATTCATTCCCAGCTCTGCACAAATATTCAGAAGGAAGCTTTGGGCTGTAAGGACACAGATAAACCTCCAGGCGGCCTCAACGACCCTCTAAAAAGGATGCAAAGGACCAGCGTATCAATCCTTCCATTCTCCACCAATCCAGTCAGAGCTGAAGAAGCTTCTTGGAAGAGAAGCGAAACGTCTTCAGAAAGAAAGTTGACTCCTGAAAAAGCCCCTTTGGGGACAACCACGACCTGGATGACCCATAATCTCTACAGACTTTTTGCTATATACAATTTGGGATGAATACCCTTGGAATGGCGTGGGAGTAGGAATGGATTTCCAGAGGGGGAAAAAATTGCAGACTGCAGGAACCATTTGCGCCACTCAGGTGACCCTGAGAACACAGGCAAATCTCCAAGCAGCCTCAACGTCTCTCTCAAACAATGCAAATGACCAGTTGTCTCAGGGGTGACATTCAATTTTTTTTTATTACCGGTTCTGTGGGCGTGGCTTGGTGGACGTGGCAGGGGAAGGATACTGCAAAGTCCCCATTCCCTCCCCACTCCTGGGGGAAGGATACTGCAAAATCTCCATTCCCACCCCGCTCCTGGGGGAAGGATACTGCAAAAATCTCCATTCCCACCCCGCTTTGGGGGAAGGATACTGCAAAATCCCCATTCCCTCCCCTATCCTGGGGAAAGGATACTGCAAAATCCCCATTCCCTCCCCACTAGGATACTGCAAAATCCCCATTCCCACCCCATTCCTGGGGGAAGGATACTGCAAAATCCCCATTCCCACCCCACTCCAGGGGAAGGATACTGCAAAATCTCCATTCCCACCCCACTCCAGGGGAAGGATACTGCAAAATCCCCATTCCCACCCCACTCCAGGGGAAGGATACTGCAAAATCCCCATTCCCACCCTACTCTAGGGGAAGGATACTGCAAAATCCCCATTCCCACCCCACTCCAGGGGAAGGATACCTGCAAAATCCCCATTCCCACCCCACTCTGGGGCCAGCTATAGTTGGTATTTGCCGGTTCTACGAACTACTTAAAATTTCCGCCACCGGTTCTCCAGAACCTGTCAGAACCTGCTGGATTTCACCCCTGAGCTGTCTGCAAGGAGTATAAATCCTTCCATTCCACACCATTCTTTCAGAGCTGAAGAAGCATCTTGAGCGAGAAGAAGAAAAACAGAAAGTCCCGTTGCCTCCTGAAAAAAGAACCTTTGGGAGAAAGGGAAGGAGAGTCGAGACGTTATCTGCAGACACGTCACATCCTGGACATAAACTGTTTCAACTCCTTCCCTAAGAATTAGGGCAGTTGATATTGTATACCAAGATAACTAGATGACCAATAGCGGTGGCTCAGGGGCTAGGACGTTGAGCTTGTTGATCGAAAGGTCGGCAGCTCAGCAGTTCGAATCCCTAGTGCTGCCGTGTAACGGGGTGAGCTCCCGTGACTTGTCCCAGCTTCTGCCAACGTAGCAGTTTCGAAAAAATGTAAAAATGCAAGTAGAAAAAATAGGGACCACCTTTGGTGGGAAGGTAACAGCATTCTGTGCGCCTTTGGCATTGAGTCATGCCGGCCACATGACCACGGAGACGTCTTCGGACAGTGCTGGCTCTTTGGCTTTGAAAGGAATTGTTTGAGCACCGCCCCCTAGAGCCAGGAACAACTAGCACATACTTGCGAGGGGAACCTTTACCTTTACCTTTAGTGGTCATTTAGGGACAGGCTTTTCCCTCACGCCGTCACTCTACCGAAACACCTAATTCTTGTAGCAGACAAAATACAATGACTGCTCAATACGTTTTTATCTGATTTGTAATAGATGCAAGTACTCCTCGACTTACGATCTCAATTGAGCCCCAGATTTCTGGCGCTAAAACGAGACGCGAGTTCAGTGAATTTTGCCCCATTGTGCCACCTTTCGGGTTACCGTCATTAAGCGAACTGCTGCCGTTGTTCAGTGAATCAGGCTTTTCTGTGGACGTCACTCGTCCGAAGGTCGCAGAAGGGGATCACGTGACCCCAGAGACACTGCGACCGACCGTCGTAAATATACGCCAGTTCCCAAGCGTCTGGAATTTCGATCACGTGGCCGTGTTTAGGACCGTTGCGGTGTCCGGGGTCATGTGGTCCCTGTTTGTGACCTTCTGACAAGCATATGGAGAAGCCAGGTTCATTTAAGAACCAGGGTGCTAACTTATCAACTGCGGTGGCTCGCTTAACAACGGTGGCAAGGGAGGCCATAAAGGGAGGCAAAGGTCACTTCACAGATGTCTCGTTGAACAACCGAAATCTGGGGCTGAATTGTGCTCGTTATTCGAGGGCTTGCCTGGTTTTCGTGTGGTTTTCACGTGTCTTATCCCACCACACCGCTAGATGGAGCTAAAGCTCTGTTCTGCGCCGCCTGTTGTGCAAAAAAATAAAAAAATAAAAATATTCTTATTTTTCCCACTGAAGCAGCCTGGTTATCTTTCCTGGATGGGGAGCCTCTTCCACTCTGAGCTGCTTCTTCTGTGTGATGTTTCTTGGAGCTGAGGACTGAGTCTCCTTCAGAGATTGTCACAATGATCTATTTAATCCGCCTTCCTTGCTCTCGCAGCCAAGTCTTTGGTTTCAATTCATGGCTCTTTCTGGCTGCCAACCCGATGAAGCTTGTATGTTTTCAATCAAGGCTCTTCAGTCTACACAGGCAACCAAATCTAATTTGAGCCCTTCAAGAGATACAGCCACACGCGGGGAGAAAACAAAGATTCAAAAGTTCGCTTCTCGCAGCTCCTCTCTGCCAAGTCGCGGGGCCACTGGCTCCGAGCAGCTGGGATTCATTTCCTTGGATGTTCTCGTCTCCTGGCACGGCTTAGATCTTCTCCCGTGCCAGGGACCCACCGCGAGGAGAGGCCGGCTTTGAGATCCTAGCTGGCTTGCCCCCAAGAAGGCTGGGGAACCTCTCAGGGGGTTCAAGCTGGAAGAACAAGGTGCACAGATACAGGAGTATCCTCGACGCTCTCGGAACTGGGTTGTTTTTCTTGCAGGCGTTTCATTACCAAACTTGATAACGTCATCAGTGCTCGAAGGGAGCGGGGATGGGAGGAGGACGACCGTAGGGTCCTTGGTGCCCTCTGAGCTTGGTTATTTTCTTGCAGATGTTTCATTGCCCAAACTAGGTAACATCATCCCGGTTGTAGAAGGGAATGGGGTTTCTGAAGAAGAGGAGGATGGAGAAGGAGAAATAGGAGAAGGGAGGGGGAGGAGGGGAGGAGGAGAAGGGGAGGAGGAGAAGGGGAAGAGGAGCAGGAGGAGAAGGGGAGGAGGAGGAGGAGCAGGAGGAGAAGGGGAGAAGGAGCAGGAGGAGAAGGGGAGGAGGAGAGGAGGAGGAGGAGGAGAAGGGAAGGAGGACAATGACTGTGGGATCCTCAGTGCTCTCTGAGTTTGGTGGTTTTCATGTAGACGTTTCATTATCAAATTAGATAATATCATCAGTGCTAGAAGGAAGCGGGATTTGGGAGGAGGAGATGGAGGAGGACTGTGAAGTCCTTGGTGGTCTCTGAACTCAGCTGCTCTCTTGGAGACGTTTCATGACCCAACTAGGTAACATCAAACAGTGCTAAAGAAAGTGTTCAGGAGATATTATAGAAACACCAGTTTGGTCCAGAGCCCGGGAAGGGCAAAAACGCCTCCCCTAGCCTACGCCCGCCATGGCGACAGCCACCCAGCAACTGGGCACAGAACCCCTTGCTAAAAATGTTGAAGCCCCCCCACTGCCCACACCCACACCCTATTGTTGTGTCTCGTCCGATCTCACCACAGCCGGGGCCTTCTTATCTGCTTCCGAACACGGAGGAATGTTCTAGTATGCCTCCTGGCCCCAGCCCTGGCTCCATGCCCAGACAGGCTGAAGAGGAGGAAGTATCTCCAGCCCCCAGCTCTGGCTCCATGCCCAGGCAAACGGAGCAACTAGACCCCTCCCCCTCCTCCACAACATGTGAGCCTGAGGGAGGTCAATTGCCAACAGCTGCAGACTGGAGTGACCCTCGCGTCAGAAGACTTGATAGGCGGAGGCAACAGAAGGAAGGGAGGGGCAGGCCTGGATAAGTGCTGAGTCATGGAGCCACACCCCATGGCCTATATAAAGGATCTGCTTTCTGGCAGTCTCTGAGTCAGGCAAAGTCTAAACTTATCTTGCTGAAGTCACTTTCTGGTCTCCTGCCTGCCTTGAGGACTTTGCTAGGACTTTGGCAGAGCTGCAGAGGCACGCCTGATTCGGATTTCCCTGACCCGGCCGTCAGCGGAGGAGTGGGACACGACACCCATATACACGCAAACACACCCACCCACACCCACCCACACTTGTCCTGCAGCTTCCTACACATTTCCCTTTTAGGTACCTTCAAGCTTCCATCGAGTATTTACTTGGTTCAACCCAAGCCCTAGCCAAACGCAGAACGGGAAAAAACAAAAAACAAAAACTCCTTCAAATTCTTAAGGGAATAACAACAACTTTCCCCAAAGCTGTGTAAATTGCGTTTTTTTTTTCACTTTCTCTGCCTCTCTTTCGAAGGCGGAAAGCAATTTCTCCCTGATCACAAGATTCTAAGAATCTCGCCGCTAATGTCATGGTAACCGAAAATCTGATTTCCAGCTCGGATATAATGGCTCACTCACTCTATTCTGCACTGACGAAGCCACGCCTAAAGTACCACGTTCAGTTTTTTTGTTTTTAATAAAGTTTTTTATTTTATACACATTAAAGACAAAAGGACAAGACATACAACATTAACATATACACATCACTGTTTATCAGCTATTTCAAGGCAGTCCATTCCTATTATTTATACATATTTTAATTCTATCTTTTTTACTCTTATTCATCTATTGTTCTTTATTTCATCTACATTTTTTACTTTGTTGTTCGGTTTTTTCATCTTGCCTATTTTCTAACCATTCGCACCATTTGCACCAAATCTTATAGTAATCTGTTTCTTCTTTCTCCTGAATTTCTTTTGTAAGCTTGTCCATCTCAGCACATTCCAGTATATTTTTTTTTATTAATTGTTGGTGGGTTTTCTTTTTTCCAGTTTTGAGCGTAAGCTATGCGTGCTGCTGTAAGTATATGGAGTATTAAGTATTGCGTATCTTTTGTATGATTTTCTGTCGAGATCCCTAATAAAAAATTGTTCTGGCTTTCCTTTTGTTGGTTCCTGTAATATTTCCTGTAACCACTTTTTGATTTTGGCCCCGAATTTTTTCACCACTGGGCAGGTCCACGAGAGATGATTTTATTTTTTTTCTGGCAAACGGGAACATGTTCATGAGAACGGCGCCGATCAGAGGTTTAGGAACTAGCTAGCAGGATATTAGGGAGGGAAAAAACCCCAACAACTTTATAATGGTAAAAGCAATTTAAAAGAGTGGCATCAAGTACCGCGGTAACAGCCAATTCCCCTTCACGGCGGGTGCTCAGAACAGCGTCGTGAAAGCTAGCATCTCGAATCCGGCACCGAACGAGGGTGCGAATTCAAAGCTCGAATTTGAGTCCCTTCCGGCTTTACAATTTTTCTTTTATGGTGCTTGGACCGGAACGAGGAATCAAATTCAGAACAGGAAACAGGAAACAGTAACAAGAGTTGGAAGGGACCTTGGAGGTCATCTAGTCCAACCCCTCCCCCCCCGATCACACAGGAGACCTGTAGCAGGGATTCGAACCGCCGAACTGCCGACCTTTCTGACCGACAAGCTCAGTGTCTTAGCCACTGAGCCGCCTAGGACTTGAACGCAGATCTTGAACAGAATGGGAGCAATGTCAGGGCCAGTTTAGTTCAGAAGGAGGGTACTCCGATCTTGTTTGGAACGGAAAAGTTAACAGACAGCTAGTCCTCGACTTACAACAGTCCATTTAGCGACCGTTCGAAGTTACAACGGCACCAGAAAAAAGTGACTTAGGACCAGGGTTTTTTTTTCCCCCGATTTACAACATCCCGATGGTCACACAGTCAAACTTTAGACATTTGGCAACTGACTCGTCTTTATGACGGTTACCGTGGTCCTGGGGTCATGTGATCCCCTTTTGCGACCTTCTGATAAACAGAATCGATGGGGATTCATTTAACAACCGGGCTACCTAACTTATCAACTGCAATGATTCGCTTAACAAACGGTGGAAAGAAAAGTCGTAACACGGGGCAAAAGACATATCTCACTTAGCAGCAGAAATGTTGGAGGCCCCATTATTGTTTCCTGATTGCTGATTTGTACCCTATGACTATCATTAAGTGTTGTAAGTGTTGTATCTTGATGAAGGTATCTTTTCTTTTATGTACACTGAGAGCATCTGCACCAAGACCAATTCCTGGTGTGTCCAATCACACTTGGCCAATAAAAAATTCTATTCTATTCTATTCTATTCTATTCTATTCTATTCTATTCTATTCTATTCTATTCTATTCTATTCTATTCTAAAGTGTTGTATCATTAAGTGTTAAATTTGTACCCTATAACTATCATTAAGTGTTGTACCTTATGATTCTTGATGAAGGTATCTTTTCTTTTATGTACACTGAGAGCATAAGCACCAAGACAAATTCCTTGTGTGTCCAATCACACATGGCCAATAAAAAATTCTATTCTATTCTATTCTATTCTATTCTATTCTATTCTATTCTATTCTATTCTATTCTATGCTCTGCTCTGCTCTGCTCTTCTCTTCTCTGCTCTTCTATTCCCTATGTCCTATGTCATATATCCTATCCTATTCTAATGCTATCCTATATCCTATATCCTATCCTATTCTATTCTATTCTATTCTATTCTATGCTATGCTATGCTATGCTATGCTATGCTATGCTATGCTTTGCTCTTCTCTTCTCTTCTCTTCTCTTCTCTTCTCTTCTCTTCTATTCCCTATGTCCTATGTCATATATCCTATCCTATTCTAATGCTATCCTATATCCTATATCCTATCCTATTCTATTCTATTCTATTCTATTCTATTCTATGCTATGCTATGCTATGCTATGCTATGCTTTGCTCTTCTCTTCTCTTCTATTCCCTATGTGCTATGTCATATATCCTATCCTATTCTAATGCTATCCTATATCCTATATTCTATTCTATGCTATGCTATGCTATGCTCTTCTATTCTATTCCCTATGTCCTATGTCATATATCCTATCCTATTCTAATGCTATCCTATATCCTATATTCTATTCTATTCTATTCTGTTCTGTTCTGTTCTATTCTATTCTATTCTATTCTATTCTATTCTATGCTATGCTATTCTATTCTATTCTATTCTATTCTATTCTATTCTATTCTATTCTATTCTATTCTATTCTATTCTATTCTATTCTATTCTTGTCGTGTCCCACTCTTCCTCTGACGGCCGAGTCGGGGAAGTCCGTATCAAGCGTGCCTCTGCAGCTCTGCCAAAGTCCTATCAGAGTCCTCAGGGCAGACAGGAATCCAAGGTGTGACTTCAGCAATCCAGATTACACTTTGCCTGACTCAGAGAATGCCAGAAAGCAGATCCTTTATATAGGCCATGGGGTGTGGCTCCATGACTCAGCACTCATTAAGGCCTGCCCCTCCCTTCCTTTTGCTGACGTCGCCTCTCCATTCTCCGGAAGCAGGGATCTATCCATTGCATCGTTTCGTCTCCAGCTGTTGGTAATCCCAGCTCGTGGCTGGCTTCAGGCGCACATGCTATCGGAGGGAGGTTTGTTTGTTCGATTTGTCCGGGCATGGTGCCAGGGCTGGGGGCTGGAGGCATGCCAGGACATTCTTCTGTACTATCAGCGTCCGGCAGGAGATAAGAGGGGCCCGGCTGCGGCAGGGCGAGCGAGCGAGGCACAACAATTCTATTCTATGCTATGCTATGCTATGCTATGCTATGCTATGCTATGCTATGCTATGCTATGCTATGCTATGCTTTGCTCTTCTCTTCTCTTCATTATGGTCATAAGTTGAGGACTAGCTGTAATCAATTGAGAATGAGGGCAGAACGTAGAGATCATTTTCTGTATGGAAATGATGACAAAATAAATCCAATTCAGAATGAGGGCAGGAAATACAGATCTAGCTCTGAATGGATATTGTCCCTGTCAGAGGTGGGTTTTACATAATCTTACTACCAGTACGCCACGCACGCGTACACTTATTTTGCACACGTGCCTTCCACTAACGCGCCCGGCCACGAAAATGTGGCTAAATAGGACGGCATTATGCCTGCAGTCGCCGCTACTGGTTCGCCCGAACTGGTTGAATGCCCCCTCTGGTCCCTGTTAAACCTCAGCTTGCTCTCCAAATTAGAACGATTATTTCTCACCGAATAAGGAGGAAATTGTAGGCATATCCTCAGAGGTGACTTTTGTTTTTATTATTACTCAATATATTTCAAGATTCTGTCTGCTCCATAAATTATCTTCTTGTTCCTGATCTTGTCACAAGCTGAGCCCCAATCCACTATCCAACTTTATCCTGTCAATTAGACCGCCCTTCTAATATGGAATACTTCACATTATTTCCTTTTGCAGCCATATCAATGCCAAGGAGGGTGGGATGGGTGTGTGTGTGGGGGGGAGAAGCCTTCTATCTTTTCAGTGGAATAAAATTGTCATTTATCTTTTTTGGAGAATCAATTTCCAAGAAAGAAAGAAAGAGAGAGGGAGGGAGGGAGGGAGAGAGAGAGAGAGAGAGAAAGAGAAAGGAAGAAAGAAGAAGGAAGGGAAAAAAGAAAGGAAACAGAAGAAAGAAAGGAGGGAAGGAAGGAAGGAAGGAAGGAGGGAGGGAGGGAGGAAGGAAGGAAAGAGACAGAGAGAAAAAGGAAAGTAAGATAGAAAAGAGGAAGGAAAGACGGAAAGAAAAAGAAAGAAAATCAGGAAAGAAAGGAAGGAAGGAGAAAGAAAAGGAAGAAAGAAACAGAAGGAAAGAAGAAGAAAGAAAGAAAGAAAAAAGAGGAGGAAGGAAGGGGAAAGAAGGAAAGAAAAAGAAAGGAAAGAAAGAAAGAAAGGAAAGAAAGAAAGAAAAGAAAAGAAAAGAAAAGAAAAGAAAAGAAAAGAAAAGAAAAGAAAAGAAAAGATCTGGTATATGTTTCTGTCCCTAATCTGATCTGAAAGAATAATTTCCCTGAGATCCAATTCTGCATAGCTGTCTGAAATAGTTTTCAAAGAAATTGAATTTCCCAACACCTTTTATAACAGGTTTCCTTGTGCGGGGGGTTGGGGGGTTGGGGGGGAGTTGTCTCTGTCTCTGTCTCTCTCTCTCTCTCTGTCTTCGGAGAAAATCCGATCTGATCCCTCTTTCATCAGAATAACTCTCTCCCCGTTTTCTTCCTTATTTGCATCCAAGATGGAGGCCCCCTCCCCTGCAGGCGCCCTTTGGAAGAGAGGCATGCCTCCAAAGGCCCCAGTTGCAGTGCCTGATGGTATTGGTGGTTGCTAGTCCAGACCACTGCCATTTCTTCTTCTTCTTCTTCTTCTTCTTCTTCTTCTTCTTCTTCTTCTTCTTCTTCTTCTTCTTCTTCTTCTTCTTCTTCTTCTTCTTCTTCCTCCTTTCTTCCTCCTCCTCCTTCCTCCTCTTCCTCCTCCTCCTCCTCTTCCTCCTCCTCCTCCTCCTCCTCCTCCTCCTCCTGCTCCTCCTCCTCCTCTTCCTCCTCCTCTTCCTCCCTCCTCCTCCTTCCTCCTCCTCCTCCTCCTCCTCTTCTTCTTCTTCTTCTTCTTCTTCTTCTTCTTCTTCTTCTTCTTCTTCTTCTTCTTCTTCTTCTTCTTCTTCTTCCTTTTCTTCCTCCCTCCTCCTTCTCCTCCTCTCCTCTTCTTCCTCCTCCTCTTCCTCCTCTCCTCCCTCCTCCACCTTCTCCTCCTCCTCCTCCTGCTCCTGCTCCTCCTCCTCCTCCTCCTCCTCCTCTCCTCCTCCTCCTCTTCCTCCCTCCTCCTCCTCTCTCCTCCTCCTCTTCTTCTTCTTCTTCTTCTTCTTCTTCTTCTTCTTCTTCTTCTTCTTCTTCTTCTTCTTCTTCTTCTTCTTCTTCCTCCTTTCCGCCTCCCCGCCTCTCCTTCCTCCTCCTCCTCTTCCTCCTCCTCCTCCTTTCTCTTCCTCCTCCTCCTGCTCCTGCTCCTCCTCCTCCTCCTTCCTTCTTCTTCTTCTTCTTCTTCTTCTTCTTCTTCTTCTTCTTCTTCTTCTTCTTCTTCTTCTTCTTCTTCTTCTTCTTCTTCTTCTTCTTCTTCTTCTTCTTTCCTCCTTTTCCGCCTCCCCGCCTCTCCTTACTCCTCCTCTTCCTCTTCTTTCCTCCTCCTCTTTTTCTCTTCCTCCCCTCCTCCTGCTCCTGCTCCTCCTGCTCCTCCTTCCCTTCTTCTTCTTCTTCTTCTTCTTCTTCTTCTTCTTCTTCTTCTTCTTCTTCTTCTTCTTCTTCTTCTTCTTCTTCTTCTTCTTCTTCTTCTTCTTCTTCCCTCCTTTTCCTCCTCCCCATCTCTCCTTCCTCCTCCTCCTCCTCCTCCTCTTTTTTCTCCTCCTCCTCCTTTTCTCTTCCTCCCTCTCCTCCCCTCCTCTTCTTCTTCCTCTTCTTTGCTCCTCCCCCTCTTCCTCTTCCTCTTCCTTTTCCTTCCTCCTTTTCCTCCTCTTCTATTCTATTCTATTCTATTCTATTCTATTCTATTCTATTCTATTCTATTCTATTCTACTCTACTCTACTCTATTCTATTCTAAATCAGAAAATAAGGTGACACAGAAGCCCTGCAGGTTATTGAATGAAGAAATGACACTATTATTTAATCAAATAATAACTTGGAAGGGAGCCAGCCTGGCCCATCCGTTAAGATGGGGCAGCGTTCAGACACAACATGTTCGATCTGTGCATCCACAAAACAAGGAGTCCTCTAACACCATTAAAAAAAAAACCCCACAACAATCAAACCAGCAATAATTAAGCCAGGTGATGCTCCCTTCCTTTTCTGAGTGCATCTGTTAGGTTTTTAATATGACTGTTTTGAGGGCGTTGGGTGACGCAGCCAGCGGGAAGCTTTGGAACAAACAACCAGCCATCCGCACAACGGTGTGTTGAATCTGAGGCTTGCAATCTGATGGAGCCAGTCTGGCTGAAACAGACGGAGAATTCCACGCAAAAGCTTCGTTTCAATCCCTCCGCTGTTTTTCCTCAGCAAGACGAGCAGCCCCAACGCTCAACGGCCAATTTTTAATTGGTTCCTAAATAGGAACCTTTGACATTTTAGATTGTTTACAGCGGATGTCCATTTCCAGGGTCCAGGAGCAAAGCCAAGTGCTACCAATGGCCAAAATGCTAGGAGATGCTTTTCAATATATTTAATTCCCACCTATTCTCGTGAAATATGCATGGGCCAGGTTTGCACCGCATTCGTGAACAGGCTAAAATGGGTACAGGTAATCCTCGACTTACGATCGTTCATTTAGTGGCCGTTCATGGTTACGTTGTTGGAAGAAATATCTGTCTGGTTCAGGTCCAAGTTGGGAGAAAGACATTGGAAACATGGAGACTGATTGGAAAGATGGTGTCAGTTTTGGAAGGCAATTTTCTTTTTGCTTCTTAACTGCCACATATTTTTATCTGGGGAAGTTGGGAGGGGGTTGTTGTTGGAGCGGTAGAAAGTTAGTCATAACAACATTCCGTATTCAAGGACTTTTGCCTGCGTCTGATGTAGACTGCCTGAAGATTGTATCCAGTTGAGTGTGAAGAGTTGATTGGACAATGTGATGAACTTGTGGGTGTGGGGCAGGGCTGTGAACTGTCAACTGGGTGTGGAAAACCTGGAAGCTTTCAGTTTTGGGTTTTCCCAGCTGTGCCAACATGACATCTCTAATAAATTGGAACATTGAGGAACGTCAAGCCTCAGAGTTTTATTTCTTTGCGGGTGTTCCTTGAAACCCTGATATTAACCCGAAACAATAGATGGTTTAATGATGAAGCACCAAGCTTGTGACCACCAAGCACATGGTCCTCTGGTGCAGCTGACCACATGGAGTTGAGAGTAGGGGGTATTTTTGCCTTCTCTTGGGCTTTGCACTTGAGCTTCCTGTTCCTGTGTAAGAACATGGATTCTATTGGTTGTTGTCAGACTCCCATGGGGCCAGTGGTGGGATTCAAGTAATTTAACAACCGGTTCTCTGCCGTAATGATTTCTTCCCACAACCAGTTTGCCAAACTGCTCACAAAGTTAACAACCGGTTCTCCCGAAGTGGTGCAAACTGGTTGAATCCCACCACTGCATGGAGCCATGTAGGGGTTTCGTAGGGGGTCATACCTGGCTCTAGAGGCAAAGTACAAATCCTAGGACACTGATGGCTAACCTTTTTCTCATCGTATGCCGAAAGCACGCATGTGTGACAGAGCGCGTGCGTGCTGGTACCCATAATGCAATTGCTATGACTCCACCCCCCGAACCTGGCCCCATGCCCGACAGGGACTCCAGGAGTGAGGGGGAAGGGCCGGCAAGGCTTACCTCAGGAGCACCAATTCCTTTGGCCCGGCTCCAGGAGCCAGAACCAGGCCAGTCGGAGGATGTAATGAGGCCGTCATCCCCTGATTCCTCCCTTCCCCAGGCTTCGCCTTCAGACCCAGCTGATAATAATAATAATCAAGATTAGAGAGGCGGCGTCATCAAAGGGAATATATACAGGATATATAAGGAGCTTTGGGACTGCTCTCACACCACGGGAAGCAAAAGTTTAGCTGAACCATTTCAAAAAGAGCTGAAAGTCTTGCTACATGAGTCATTTGTTTGAACTTTTTTTATTTTTATTTTATTTATTTATTTTGTCATAACAATATATGTAGGTATCATACAAAAGATTATATAGTATATAAACACATATATGAGTAAATATAAGGAGGTATAAGCATATATATAGGAAGAAGAAAAGAAAAACAATAGGACAGGAACGGTAGGCACGTTTGTGCGCTTATGCACGCCTATATGGTCCTCTTAGGAATGGGGTGAGGTCAACAGTAGAAAGTTTTTGGATAAAACTTTTAGGATTATGGGAAGAGACCACAGAGTCAGGTAAAGTATTCCAAGCACTGATGATTCTGTTACAGAAGTCATATTTTCTGCAATCTAGATTAAAGCGGTTGACATTTATTTATTTTATTTATTTATTTTGTCACAACATCATACAAAAAGATTATATAGTATATAACCATATAAACATATATAGGAAGAAGAAAAGAAAAACAATAGGACAGGAACGGTAGGCACGTTTGTGCGCTTATGCACGCCCCTTATGGTCCTCTTAGGAATGGGGTGAGGTCAATAGTAGAAAGTTTTTGGTTAAAGCTTTTAGGATTATGGGAAGAGACCACAGAGTCAGGTAAAGTATTCCAAGCACTGATGATTCTGTTGCAGAAGTCATATTTTCTGCAATCTAGATTAAAGCGGTTAACATTAAGTTTAAATCTATTGGTTGCCCTTGTATTATTGCAATTAAAGCTGAAGTAGTTTTTAACAGGAAGGACATTACAATAGATGATTCTGTGAGTTAAACTTAGGTCATGTCGAAGGCGACAGAGTTCCAAGTTATCTAAGCCTAGGATTTCAAGTCTGGTGGGATAGGGTATTTTATTGTTTTCAGAGGAATGGAGAACTCTTCTTGTAAAATATTTCTGGACACGTTCAATTGTATTGATGTCAGAGTTGTGGTGAGGATTCCAACTTTGGCAGGCAGCTGCGATTTCTCTGCCAGGACTGATAAGAGCCGTGAATCCACTGGCTGAAGGCCAGCTCGTTAATCCGAAGTGGGGAAGGAGACAGAACAGCAATATGCTCCCCACGCATATGTGCATGACCCCCTCACTCTCCTCACACCACCCCGCGCATGCGCAGGTGACCCCCCTCACACTCCCCCCATCTCCCTGTGCAAGTGCACGCGACCCCCCCCCCTGCACCCCGTTTTTCACCTAGCTGGCCTCCTGGTCACAAAAACTTTGCTCCCCGCGCATCCCAAAAACCAGCTAGCTTGTGGGAGGCGCGTGTGCCAGTGGTGGGTTTCAGCAAGTTCTGACCAGTTCTGGAGAACCGGCAGCAGAAATGTTGAGTAGTTCGGAGAACCGGTAGTAAAAATTCTGACCGGCCCCTCCCCCATCTATTCTCTGCCTCCCGAGTCCCAGCTGATCGAGAGGAAATGGGGATTTTGCAGTATCCTTCCCCTGGATTGGGGAGGGAATGGAGATTTTAGCAGAGGGTTGGACTAGAAGACCTCCAAGGTCCCTCAGAGCAGAACACCTCTGCTATTCTGCATTCTGCATCTTTGTAGGTACTATAGACCCTTCACAATGTCTTTTCCAAGACCTTCATGGGTGTTCGGCTAAATGCTGGCCTGTGGTCTATTTCTTGAGGAATCGCCGTTGAACTTCACAGCGTGGTTCTCGTCATGGAAGGTAAAACGTGAGATGGAATTTTTTTGTTAGTCTTGAGTGCTGCTATTTCAAACCGGGCGTTAGAGGGATGGCGGTGAAATGATTTTACATCCCTCTTTTATGCCGCTGCTGATATTCACATCTGATCCCTGCAGGATGTGAATTTCTCTCTATATAAATATTCTGGCTAGAAGCTTGGGGAAGAAGAAGAAAAAAAAAATCGGAATAAAACGTCTAGACGCCCGCTTATTGAAAATGTACATCATTCCGAGGTTCGAAAGGTTAAAAAATATCCAGCAATGGGCAAAACAGATCAGCTCCAATTATCTGGAAATACTATTCCCTTCGAATACCGCTTCAGTTGGGAATAACAATTTCTTCTCAAAATAAGAAGAAGCGGAACGGGGTCCCTACCAGCCGAAGTAGATTTGTATTTTTCTTTTCTTTTTAAAATCTGTATTTTTCTTTTCTCCGGCTCTTAAAATGTACAATTTGACACCAGTGTGTGTGTGGTTTTTAATGTGATTCTTATAATTTAGTTTGCAGCTTCCTAAAGTTGCTACCACAGTTTATACCAGGGGTGAAATCTAGCAGGTTCTGATGGGTTCTGGAGAACCGGTAGCGGAAATTTTGAGCAGTTTGGAGTAATTTTTTTTTATTATTATTTACATTTATATCCCGCCCTTCTCCGAAGACTCAGGGCGGCTTACAGTGTATAAGGCAATAGTCTCATTCTATTTGTATATTTTTTACAAAGTCAACTTATTGCCCCCCCAACAATCTGGGTCCTCATTTTACCTACCTTATAAAGGATGGAAGGCTGAGTCAACCTTGGGCCGGGCTTGAACCTGCAGTAATTGCAGGCTGCTGTGTTTTAATAACAGGCTTCTTACAGCCTGAGTACCACGGTAATGGCAAATACCCCCTCCCCCCCAGTTTTACTATCACATGTAATAATTCTCCTCTCGTTTGTTAGCCGGGCGCGGACAGGTTTTTCATAGCAAAATTCCCCCGCTAATCTGCCAGAATCAGCACCTTGGCAGTCATAATCTATCCTTTGGGCGGTGGCCGGAACCGTAACACGATTGGAATAGGAGGGTGCCAAAATTAAAAACCAGGCTGGGGTTTCCAAGGCTCAGCTCAAAACAGGGGGTTACAAATTCAGAAGTTTGTGGGAGCTTCATCCCTGGAGGCTTTCAAGAGGAAACTGGACTGGCATCGGTCAGAAACGGTGTAGGGTCTCCTGCTTTGGGGGGGGGGGGTTGGACTAGATGCAGTGGTGGAATTCAATTTTTTTTACTACAGGTTCTGTGGGCATGGCTTGGGGGGCATGGCAGGGGAAGGATACTGCAAAATCCCCATTCGTCCCCACTCCAGGGGAAAGTTACTGCAAAATCCCCATTCTCTCCCCACTCCAGGGGAAGGATACTGCAAAATCCCCATTCCCTCCTCACTCCAGGGGAAGGATATTGCAAAATCCCCATTCGTCCCCACTCCAGGGGAAGGATACTGCAAAATCCCCATTCCCTCCTCACTCCAGGGGAAGGATATTGCAAAATCCCCATTCTCTCCCCACTCCAGGGGAAGGATACTGCAAAATCCCCATTCTCTCCCCACTCCAGGGGAAGGATACTGCAAAATCCCCATTCCCTCCCCACTCCAGGGGAAGGATATTGCAAAATCCCCATTCTCTCCCCACTCCAGGGGAAGGATACTGCAAAATCTCCATTCTCTCCCCACTCCAAGGGAAAGTTACTGCAAAATCCCCATTCCCTCCCCACTCCAGGGGAAGGATACTGCAAAATCCCCATTCTCTCCCCACTCCAGGGGAAGGATACTGCAAAATCCCCATTCCCTCCCCACTCCAGGGGAAGGTTACTGCAAAATCCCCATTCCTTCCTCACTCCAGGGGAAAGATGCTACAAAATCCTCATTCCCTCCCCACTCCAGGGGAGGGATACTGCAAAATCCCCATTCTCTCCCCACTCCAGGGGAAGGATACTGCAAAATCCCCATTCCTTCCTCACTCCAGGGGAAGGATGCTGCAAAATCCCCATTCCCTCCCCACTCCAGGGGAAGGTTACTGCAAAAATCCCCATTTCCTCCCAATCAGCTGGGACTCGGGAGGCAGAGAATAGATCGGGGTGGGGCCAGTAAGAATTTTTATTACCGGTTCTCCAAACTACTCAAACTTCCGCTACCGGTTCTCCAGAACTGGTCAGAACCTGCTGAAACCCACCTCTGCTGTGGTTGTAAGTCGAGGACTATCTACCTACATATATATTAGGGCAATGTGATGCACAGGGCAGTCCAGAAAACTAGGCATTGCATCAATGGCACGTTCACACCCATTTCATATGTCAGTTGTGGGGAAATCTTTGAATTCGGCCTTTCCCTCTGTGTAATCCAAAGTCAGGAATGATAACGGATGTGAAGAGGGCCTTGCATTTTTTTAAAAAAAATAAAAATTTGAACCCACAGATTAATATTTTAGCTGTTATTGAGATTGATGGAGAACTGTCACATTTTCAGACTCCGCTCCCGTATCTTGGATGAGAAATGCGTCTCTTCAGAAGAAAAGTTAGACTTGAGCTGTCAACTCGGTAAAAAGATTGAGAGGAAGGGGTCAAAAAGAGATTTTAAGAAGGGAAGAGAGAAAAGTTGTAATTGAGGGGAGAAAAAAATCAAACAATTTGGATCACGGCCTCTGGAGATCGAGCAGCAAAAATCCCTAAATTGGATTAGACCAGAATTTCTTAATCACGGCAACTTTTAAGATGCATGGATTTCAATTCCCAGAATTCTCTGGTCCACCTGGGGAAATCTGGGTTTAGGAAGTGTAGGAAGTTAGCCCTCACTCCTCTCCTAGAAGAATGAAATATTCTAGGAAATATTAAAAAGGCAGAATATTATATTTCTCTGGATGAGAAATGGAGAAACATTTTTTTTTTTTGAGACAGGAAGCAAACTCACCCTTAATAGCCCCCCACGCTCCTCAATAGCCCCCAGCAGATGTTAGCACTTAAAGAGATAAAGAGATAGCTGGGTCTATTCATAAGGAAATGCCCTCACCCAAGATCCAACAAAGGTAGGATTAGCCCTCTTCCCATCTAGCAACCGAACTCACCACATGGCACCTGGGGAGATTGCATCACCCTGCAAGGCTCAACCAAGCCTGGGACTCAAAAGACAATCTACAAAGTTATCCCTGCATGGCCCCATGGGAGTCTGACAACCAATCAGAATACAAGCTCAAATTCAAAGCCCAACGGAGGACATAAATCTCTCTCTTTCTCATCTATCTATCTATCTATCTATCTATCTATCTATCTATCTATCTATCTATCTATCTACCTACCTACCTACCTACCTATCTTCTATCTATCTATCTATCTATCTATCTATCTATCTATCTATCTATCTATCTATCTATCTATCTATCTATCTATCTATCTATCTATCTATCTATCTTTCTCTCTCTCTCATCAATCAATCATCTCATAGTCTCTTATCTATCTATCTCTATCTCATCTCTCTCTCTTTCTCTCTATCATCTCTCTCTTTCTTCTCTCTCTCTCTCTCTCTCTCTCTCTCATGTGCATTTTATGCCCAGGACCTCAAAACCACCTGGTCCTGTCCACCATTAAACCACCTTTCCAAGCAGTCTCCATGTTTCCCGTGTCTTTCTCCCCACTTGGAACTGAACCCAGATGGACATTTCTTCCAACATACGTCTCCCAGGTTGAGAGATGCTCTATTACAGGTAGTCCTCAACTTATGACCAGAGTTGAGAGCAGATTTTTTTCGAGCCCGAAAAATGGCCTGAAACGGCTCAAAAAACAACCCAAAAACAGCCCCCCAAATGGCCAAAAAAACAGGCCATTTTGCGTCCATTTTTGGGCTCAAAAATGGCCTGAAAACGGCCCCCAAAATGGCCTGAAATGGCTTGAAAAACAACCCCCAAAGTGGTCAAAAAACAGGCCATTTTTTTTGGCCATTTTCAGGCCCCAAAATGGCCTGAAACCAGCCTGAAAAATGGCCTGAAACAGCTCCAAAAACAGCCCAAAAACAGCCCCCAAAATGGCCAAAAAACAGGACATTTTGGGGCTCAAAAATGGCCTGAAAACAGCCTCAAAAATGGCCTGAAACGGCTCCAAAAACAGCCCAAAAACAGCCCCCAAAATGGCCAAAAAACAGGCCATTTTTCAGCCATTTTCGGGGCCCAAAATGGCCTGAAAACAGCCTCAAAAATGGCCTGAAACGGCTCAAAAAACAGCCCAAAAACAGCCCCCAAATGGCCAAAAAACAGACCATTTTTCAGCCATTTTCGGGCCCAAAAATGGCCTGAAAACGGCCCAAAAATGGCCTGAAATGGCTTGAAAAATGGCCGGAAAACAGCCCTCAAAATGTCCAAAAAACAGGCCATTTTTTGGCTGTTTTTGTGCCCGAAAACGGCCCAAAAATGGCCTGAAATGGCTCAAAAAACAGCCTGAAAATAGCCCCCCAAATGGCCATAAAACAGGCATGCGTGCGCCGGGCAGCTGGTCTTCGGATTTCAGGCACTCTGGCGCGTTCACACGCACACATGCACATGCAAACACGTGTGTTCTAGTTTGGACACTCGGTCCCGAAACGATTCGCCATCACTGGTCTATGGAGATTCTCAATCATTCAGGTCACAGTTCTCCCAAAAAGATATTTTTCTGTAGGAATTTAGCACCCACCCCCCTCCTAGAAGAATGAAATATTCTAGGAAATATTTTAAAAAGCAGAATATTATACCTTCCTGGATGAGAAATGGAGAAACATATTTTAAAGACAAAGGAGCTCCCTGCAACTTCCTGACTCCCCCCCACCTTTGTCAATGGGCCATTAAAAGCCTCAGCTAAGCTCACTCATTCTCCCCACCTTTGTCAATGGGCAATTAAGGCTTCAACCAAGCTCACTCAATCCCCCCATGATTTGCAACACAATACAACTGAAACTCACCACATGGCAAGGCTCAAGCAAGCTTGAGAGACAGCCAGCAAGGCTAGCTAAGACCCCCACCCCCTGGGAGTCTGACAACCAATCAGGATACTCTTCCTGTGCCCCAGAAAGGTCAAAGCTCAGAAAAATCATAAAACCAGGGAGCACACAGGATCTCGGCCCTTTTTCTGTTCAGGATCTCAAGCCATGTGATCCTGACCACCATTAAACCATCTTTCCAAGCAGCCTCCATGTTTCCAGTGTCTTTGTCCCCACTTGGAACTGAACCCAGATGGATATTTCTTCCAACATTTCCAAAAGGCAACTGACCTTCCTCATTTGCTTTCCCCCCCCCCTTTGAAAACATTTTGCTTCTCATTCAAGAAGCTTCTTCGGTTCTATATGGGAATGGAAGGGTTTATATTCAGCTAGAACTGAAGAAGCTTCCTGGATGAGAAGCGAAACATTTTCAAGGGGGAAAAAAAGTAAGAAAGTCCAGTTGCCTTTTGGGAAAAACAGCTTTGAGACTCTTGGGGAAAAGATAAAAGTTTTTTTAATATATATATATATAATCCAGAAAACAAGCTGCATGAAAGAACTTTGAACTGTTTCATTTTTCAACTTTCCTGTATAGATTTCAAACCTTTATGTCGAAACTGTCACAGCACCTGTTGACATTTTTAATATCAATTATTGTTCTGCTGAAAACATTTACAGGGCGGTGTGATTGACGTTAGCCATTACTCTCTTGGTTGGAAGAGAGCAGGGTTTTGGCAGGTCAGAATTGCCAGGTGTTTTGACAGGTCCAATTTAGGGACCCCCTTTTCAGTACTGTACAATTATTATTATTATTATGTTTTGCTGGGCAACTTAGCATTTTTTTATAAATTAATATATAGGAAAAGAATCACAAATTGGAGGGGGTGGGTCTCTGCTTAAAAAAAAAAGCAGAGGAATGGAAAGAGTTAACAAATGACAAAAATTCCTGTTAAAAGATTGTTAAAATATGAAACATAAACTGTTTCAACTCCTACCCTCAAAACGACGCTATAGAGCACTGCACACCAGAACAACTAGACACAAGAACAGTTTTCCCCCGAACGCCATCACTCTGCTAAACAAATAATTCCCTCAACACTGTCAAACTAGTTACTAAATTTGCCCTACTATTAACCTTCTCATTGTTCCCATCACCCATCTCCCCCCACTTATAACTGTACGACTATAACCTTGTTGCTGGTATCCTTAAGATTTATATTGACTGTTTCCCTATGACTATCATTAAGTGTTGTACCTTATGATTCTTGACGAACGTATCTTTTCTTTTATGTACACTGAGAGCCTATGCACCAAAGACAAATTCCTTGTGTGTCCAATCACACTTGGCCAATAAAAAATTCAATTCAATTCTATTCTATTCTATTCTATTCTATTCTATTCTATTCTATTCTATTCTATTCTATTCTATTCTATTCTATTCTATAAATATAGAAGAAAGTGATAGCTTTTGTGCACTGAACATACGGATAACTCTGGGGTTTTAGGAGTGTGTCAAATACAGGTGGACTTCAACGCCCAGAGGGCTAAGGAATTCTGGGAGCTGAAGTCCATCTGTCTGTGGGAAGTACACCCCAAAAGGACAGTGCCAGGAACCACTAAAGCAGTGCCAAAAGACGTAAGCCAGCCCTTCCCCTTTAAGAAAAACAAGAAGCACCAGCTGAAAGGAAAACTCAGAGCAGCCTGCTAATGGCTGTTTGCAAAAGTAACAAAGTTGAGCACCGGAAACACTTAAGTAGAGCCATTAAGACAAAGGGAATCAGATTAAAAATAAACTCTCCCAAGTTTATTTTTCCTGCCCCTGACAGGATTAAACCCCAAGGACAGGAAAAACAAAAGACCTGGGACCAAGATTAACCCAGGAAAACAGGAAAACAAAACCCAGGGCAATCAGAAACACATCAAAACCCATCAAGCTGTAGGAGCTTCAAAGAGGAATTAAGCATAAAAGGCTCCGATTCACTCTCCCAAGTTGTTTGCAAGCCAGGAACACTTGAGCTGTAGACTTTTTGCTTCTTGCCTTCCTACATTAAAAGAATTCCACTTTCTGGCGGCTGGCTTCTGAATCCATTTCTTCTCAGCCTCTGTGGTGTGTCCCAGCTGGGAACGAACTAGGAAAATTCCTTCCAACATATCTTAAACTTGCCAAGACTGAGAAAACATTGTGTGCATTAAATCACACGAGAGACATCCAACCTCTGCAAATTTAAGACTTGCGGACTTACGACAGAAGAAGAAACCAAGAAACTGACTTGGAAGTGGATTTTTTTATCGGACATCAAACATCATTTTCTAACCATGTTCTTCCGTGGCCTTTCTAACCTCAGATGATGATGGACATCCTTCACCAGAAGTACTCGAACAGAAGCTGGGTAGTCATCTGTCGAAGATGCCATAACTGGACACGGCGTGGGATTGGATTGTCTCTTCTGCATACCATGGTTTGACAAAATCTAATCTAATCTAAACCTAATTTTGCATAGCTTCTTTTCCAAAAACACTACACTACTAACCAGAGCATACAAAACATTCGCTAGACCAATTCTAGAATACAGCTCGCCTGTCTGGAACCCTCATCACATTTCTGACATCAATACAATTGAACGTGTCCAGAAATATTTTACAAGAAGAGTTCTCCATTCCTCTGAAAACAATAAAATACCTTATCCCACCAGACTTGAAATCCTAGGCTTAGAAAACTTAGAACTCCGTCGCCTTCGACAAGACATAAGTTTAACTCATAGAATCATCTATTGTATTGTCCTTCCTGTTAAAGACTACTTCAGCTTTAATTGCAATAATACAAGAGCAACCAATAGATTTAAACTTAATGTTAACCACTTTAATCTAGATTGCAGAAAATATGACTTCTGTAACAGAATCATCAGTGCTTGGAATACTTTACCTGACTCTGTGCTCTCTTCCATATATCCCAAAAGCTTTAACCAAAAACTTTCTACTATTGACCTCACCCCATTCCTAAGAGGACCATAAGGGGCGTGCATAAGCGCACAAACGTGCCTACCGTTCCTGTCCTATTGTTTTTGTTTTTCTTCTTCATACATATATATATATATATATATATATATATATATATATATATATATATATATATATATATATATATATATATATATATATATATATATATATATATATATATATATGCTTATACCTCCTAATATTTCCTCATATATATGTGTATATACTATATAATCTTTTTGTGTGATGCTTATATATATTGTTGTGACAAAATAAATAGATAAATCAATCAATCAATCAATCAATCAATCAATCAATCTTGCTAAATATGATTGCTTTGCAGCAATCCAACTTCCTATTTAAATCCTACAGTCAGGGGGCTGGAAGGGACCTTGGAGGTCTTCTAGTCCAGCCCCCTGCTTGAGCAGGAGACCCTAGATCTGTGATGGCTAACCTTTTTGCCATTGCATGCCAGGAGGTGAGGGGCGTGCACATGCAGGCCCATACCCATAATTCTATGCGCCCTCCCCCCACGCATGCGCACGCAACCTCCCCTTCCCCCCCTGTTCCTGGCATGCAATGGCCCGGTAGGCCCATTTTTCTCTCTCACCTGGCTCCAGAGCCTCTCTATGAGTCTGGGGAGGTCGAAAACAGTGTTCCCCATCCCCCGAAGTCCAGAAACGGCCCGTTTGCCAACTTCCGGTTGGAAAGGAAGTGACGTTTTTTGCTGTCCCGAGCCTCCAGGGACTCCTAGAGAGGCTCTGGAGGCTGGGGACAGCAAAAAATGTCACTTTCTGTCCAACCGGAAATTGGGAAACAGCCATTTCTGGCCTCCGGAGAGCTGGGGAAAGTCGTTTTCGCCCTCCCCAGACTCCTAGAGAGGCTCTGGAGCCAGGTGAGAAAGAAATACGGGCCTTCGCCACCACCCTCCCAGGCCGTCTGGAGGCAGGAAACAGCCTGTTCCCCTACTTCTGGTGGGGCCAGAAGGCCCGAAAATCAGCTGGCCAGCACGCACATGCGTGTCGGAGCTGAGCTCGCATGCTCACTGATATGGATACATGTGCTACCTGTGGCACACCTGCCATAGGTTCACCATCACGACCCTAGATCATTTCAGACAAATGGCTGTCCCATCCCTTCTTAAACGCCTCCAGTCCTGGAGCACGCACAACTTCTGGAAGCAAACTGTTCCAAGGATTAATTGTTCTCACTGTCAGGGAATTTCTTCTTAGTTCTTGTTTTTCTCATGATTTTCAAATGAGGAGGATCAAGAGAAAAGCAGAAAAAAATGCCCACCATTGAGCAAGTAGAAAAAGAATTGGCGAGGTAGCAAAGGATCACATCTGTACACCTCAATTTTTCCTTGTGTTGGAAGAAATATCCAGTTCCAAGCCGGGAATAAAATAGAGGCTGGCTGGAAAGAAATGTTCTCTTTATTAGAATAGAATAACAGAGTTGAAAGGGACCTTGGAGGTCTTCTAGTCCAACCCCCTGCTTAGGCAGGAAATCCTACACCACTTCAGACAAATAATCCTAACAGCTTTAACCAAAAACTTTCTACTATTGACCTCACCCCATTCCTAAGAGGACCATAAGGCGCATAATGCGTGTACCGTTCCTGTCCTATTGTTTTTCTTTTCTTCTTCCTATATATGTTTATATGTGTATATACTATATAATCTTTTTGTATGATGTTGTGACAAAATAAATAAATAAAATAAATAAAAATAAAAATAAATGGTTATCCAATCTCTTCTTAAAAACTTCCAGTGTTGGAGCATTTACAACTTCTGGAGGCAAGTTGTTCCCCGGATTAATTGTAAGGTGACTAACTTTTTTACAATGAGAAGGAGGACACAAATAAATTGACGAAAAAAATATTGTAACTAAAAGAAACATTTTATTCATTGCAACAATAATACAGAATACACTATCATATGATAAATGCATAATAAAAAAGATTTGTAACAATAACAATTTATATTGTAATTATGCTTACATGCCTATTAATTATTATTTAAATGAATACTTTTCCATTGAGTAAATAAACTTGTAAATAAAATTATACATATTTGGAAATTATTAAATAGATAATGAATTAATAAAACGTGAATTATTGTGCTCCCCTGTGCATGACTGAATATTCACTGAGAAAGAAGTGAGTCTAATGCGTGCGTGTGTGCCGTGTCGTGTTTCGGTAAGAAGTAAACAAAGCCACTTGCGCGTGGCGCACTCTCTGAAAACAATTCTCCTGTGCGGAGCGCATGCGTCTCATAATCGCGTCTCGCCACACTGTACCGAGCCTTGACGAATCGTCATGTCTAATACGAATGCCTCACATTACACGCAACGGATCCGACTGGCATCGATCGAAAACGGAGATTTACAGATTAGTCTTCAAATATCGAAAAGGAGGATATGTAGGAGGACACTTTTCGAGAGAGGACAGAACTTACAAAAGACGGACTATCCTCCCTAAAGGAGGACCATTGGTCACCTTATTAATTGTTCTGTCAGGAAATTCCTCCTGATTTCTAGGTTGCGTCTCTCCTTGATTAATTTCCAGCCATTGCTTCTTGTTCTACCCTCAAGTGCTTTGGAAAATAGCTTGACTCCCTCTTCTTTGTGGCAACCCCTGAGATATTGGAACACAGCTATCATGTCTCCCCTGGTCCTTCTTTTCATTAAACTAGGCATACCCAGTTCCTGCAACCGTTCTTCATATGTTTTAGCCTCCAGTCCCCTAATCATCTTTGTTGCTCTTCTCTGCACTCTTTCTAGAGTCTCAACATTTTTTTTTTACATTATTGCGACCAAAACTAAATGCAATATTCCAAGTGTGGCCTTACCAAGGTTTTATAAAGTGGTATTAACACTTCAGGTGATCTTGATTCTATCCCTCTGTTTATGCAGCCCAGAACTGTGTTGGCTTTTTTGGCAGCTGCTGCACACGGCTGGCTCATATCTAAATGGTTGTCCACTAGGACTCCAAGATCCCTCTCACAGGTACTACTATTGAGCAAGGTACCACATATCCGGTACCTGTGCATTTTGGTTTTTTTGCCTAAATGTAGAACCTTGCTTTTTTCACCCCTGAATTTCACTTTGTTAGATAGCGCCCAATGTTCAAGTCTGTCCAGATCCTTCTGTATCTTGAGCCACCAACCGCATGTGATTTTGGGACAGCTGACCCAATGGTTGAATGAGTGGATGGCTCTTTATAGGTATCTGTGACTTTGAAGTTTGAACTGTTTGGGGGGTATTGTGCGATGAAGGGGGCTTGTGTTTTGAAAGGGTGTTGAGCAAATCCTTTTGTGGCCAATGGCTTTCTTCCTGTGTTGGATCTTGGGTGAGGAGCTGCGTGTTCTAATCCTACCCTTCTTGCTTTGGTTAGCTGTCAAATGTCGCCGCAAGGAGTTTCGAAACGTCCTGTCTTGAACAGGCTTCTGCCGGCAGGGTTTGCTTTGCTTATGAGTGGAGCCCTCTAGATAGTTGGCTTCCTCTTTCAATAAGCTCTTTTATCTCCTTAAGTGCTGGTGTCCGCTGTGCTGCTATGAAGAAAAACTGGGAGCTGCTTTCTGCCTCTAAAAACACGTTTCTCCATTTCTGCTTTAGGGAAATATCATATTCCGCCTTCTTTTTAAAAAATATTTCTCAAAAGATTTCATTTTTCTAGGGAGGCGAGGGGGGGTTTTCTTCCCACACTTTCTTTTTTAATTGTGCATCATGCCCAAAATTGTTGGGCGTCCAAAGTTGCTGTGCTTTCCATCTGCTGCAGCGAAAGACGCTTGCGTGGGCTTGTCAAAACACGAGAGACCCAGGCTAGGTGAGGGGGAAGACAAAGATTCCCAGCAAGGAGGGTTGAAAAAAAGAAAAACCTTTGCATTTCCAGTGACCAAATTATTCCAGGTTTGCAAATATTCTTTGCCAAACCTGCAGTGGATTTCAAGTCACCTTGATTAATTATTTCCCCGTAAACCAGCAACCATGTTGCTTGGTTAAACCGCTTTATCTCCGCAGCTGCAAAATGTCAGGATTTAAGCAGGAACGAGCAGAGGGGAAAAAAGAAAAAAGAAACCACATGGCACTACTCTCGTCTTGGAGGGGAATAATCTACAGCATATTGGTTTTCTGGGAGTGATTAACAGAAAGGCTGCAGCTTCCTCCTCTCTTTTAATTGCATTTCGCCGTCTTAGGGTCCCCTATCTCTCCCTCCAACCCCCACTCCCGCAGCTTAAAAATGAATGAAGGATCGGTGAACCTGCACCGAAATAGACTACCACTGTAGGAACTTAGCATCCACCCCTCTCTCCTAGGAGAATGAGATATTTTAAGAAATATTAAAAGGGCAGAATATTTCTCCTAAAAGGGAGGCAGAAACTCGGCCCCCTCACCACCACCACCTTTGTCAATGGGCCATTAAGGCCTGGGCCAGTCTATTCTACATACCAAAGATCTTCAAGTAGAGCCATAGTTTGGAACCCTCACCACATCTCTGACATCAATACAATTGAATGTGTCCATAAATATTTTACAAGAAGAGTTCTTCACTCCTCTGAAAACAACAAAATACCTTATCCCACCAGACTTGAAATCCTGGGATTAGAAAACTTGGAACTCCGTCGCCTTCGGAAAGACCTAAGTTTAACTCATAGAATCATCTATTGTAATGTCCTTCCTGTTAAAGACTACTTCAGCTTTAATTGCAACAATACAAGAGCAACCAACAGATTTAAACTTAATGTCAACCGCTTTAATCTAGATTGCAGAAAATATGACTTCTGTAACAGAATCATCAGTGCTTGGAACACTTTACCTGACTCTGTGGTCTCTTCCCATAATCCTAAAAGCTTTAGCCAAAAACTGTCTACTATTGACCTCACCCCATTCCTAAGAGGACCATAAGGGGCGTGCATAAGCGCACAAACTTGCCTACCGTTCCTGTCCTATTGTTTTTCTTTTCTTCTTCCTATATATATATATATATATATATATATATATATATATATGCTTATACCTCCTAATATTTACTCATATATATATGAGTAAATATATATATATATTTACTCATATATATGTTTATATACTATATAATCTTTTTGTATGATACTTATATATTGTTGTGACAAAATAAATAAATTAAATAAATAAATAAATAACCGGAATTGCCCAAAGCCCTTTCATTACATCATCACCCAGCAAGGCTCAACCAAGCCTGGGACACAGACAACCTACAAAGTTACCCCTGCATGGTCCCAAGGGGAGTCTGACAACCAATGAGAATACAAGTTCAAATTCAAAAGCCCAGAGAGGGTAAAAAAAACCCAGGCACTCCCAGTATCTCTTCCCTTTTTTTTCCTCTTCACCCAACATTATCAAGGCATGTGATCCCGTCCACCATAAAAAAATCATCATAAAATCCTATGGCATTTCTGGACTCCTACATAAATGGATAGCTGCCTTCCTGTTGAACAGACAATGAGTGGTCAAAATAGGAAGCGCTCTATCAAATCCTGTACCCAGTGGTGGGACTCAAGTAATTTAACAACCGGTTCTCTGCCCTAATAATTTCTTCCAACAACCAGTTTGCCAAACTGCTCAGTAAGTTAACAACCGGTTCTCCCGAAGTGGTGCGAACTGGCTGAATCCCATCACTGCCTGTACCTGTGTTTTAGGTCCAGCACTCTTCATACTTTACATAAATGAGCTTTGCGATCATATTACAAGCAATTGTGTTCTCTTTGCTGACGATGTTAAACTATTCAACACTACAGACAATGCAGCTACCCTTCAAAAAGACCTTGATTATGTGTCAGATTGGTCTAACAAGTGGCAACTTCAAATCTCAACCACCAAATGCTCTGTCTTGCACATTGGCAAAAAATAAATAAATCAAAACATACAATACAAATTAGATGGACATGACCTTGTAGATGACCCTCACTCTGTCAAGGACCTTGGAGTACTCATTTCTAAAGATCTAAGTGCCAGAACCCACTGTAACAACATTGCCAAAAAGGCACAAAGAGTTGTTAACTTAATCTTGCGTAGCTTCTTCTCTGGTAACATTATACTACTAAGTAGAGCATACAAAACATTTGCTAGACCAATTCTTGAATACAGTTCATCTGTCTGGAATCCACTCTGCATATCAGACATTATTACAATCGAGAGAGCCCAGAGATATTTTACCAGAAGAGTCCTCCATTCCTCTCACCGCAATAAAATACCTTATGCCACCAGACTCCAAATTTTGGGCTTATATAACTTAGAACTACGCCGACTTCAGTCTGAACCTAAGCATAGTAAATAAATTATCTACCACAATGTCCTTCCTGTCAAAGACTACTTCAGCTTTAATTGCAATAATACAAGAGCAACCAACAGATTTAAACTTAATGTCAACCGCTTTAATCTAGATTGCAGAAAATATGACTTCTGTAACAGAATCATCAGTGCTTGGAACACTTTACCTGACTCTGTGGTCTCTTCCCATAATCCTAAAAGCTTTAACCAAAAACTCTCTACTATTGACCTCACCCCATTCCTAAGAGGACCATAAGGGGCGTGCATAAGCGCACAAACGTGCCTACCGTTCCTGTCCTATTGTTTTTCTTTTCTTCTTCCTATATATATATATATATATATATATATATATATATGCTTATACCTCCTAATATTTACTCATATATATGTTTATATACTATATAATCTTTTTATATGATGTAGTGACAAAATAAATAAATTAAATAAATAAATAAATAACCGGAATTGCCCAAAGCCCTTTCATTACATCATCACCCAGCAAGGCTCAACCAAGCCTGGGACACAGACAACCTACAAAGTTACCCCTGCATGGTCCCAAGGGGAGTCTGACAACCAATGAGAATACAAGTTCAAATTCAAAAGCCCAGAGAGGGTAAAAAAAACCCAGGCACTCCCAGTATCTCTTCCCTTTTTTTTCCTCTTCACCCAACATTATCAAGGCATGTGATCCCGTCCACCATAAAAAAATCATCATAAAATCCTATGGCATTTCTGGACTCCTACATAAATGGATAGCTGCCTTCCTGTTGAACAGACAATGAGTGGTCAAAATAGGAAGCGCTCTATCAAATCCTGTACCCAGTGGTGGGACTCAAGTAATTTAACAACCGGTTCTCTGCCCTAATAATTTCTTCCAACAACCAGTTTGCCAAACTGCTCAGTAAGTTAACAACCGGTTCTCCCGAAGTGGTGCGAACTGGCTGAATCCCATCACTGCCTGTACCTGTGTTTTAGGTCCAGCACTCTTCATACTTTACATAAATGAGCTTTGCGATCATATTACAAGCAATTGTGTTCTCTTTGCTGACGATGTTAAACTATTCAACACTACAGACAATGCAGCTACCCTTCAAAAAGACCTTGATTATGTGTCAGATTGGTCTAACAAGTGGCAACTTCAAATCTCAACCACCAAATGCTCTGTCTTGCACATTGGCAAAAAATAAATAAATCAAAACATACAATACAAATTAGATGGACATGACCTTGTAGATGACCCTCACTCTGTCAAGGACCTTGGAGTACTCATTTCTAAAGATCTAAGTGCCAGAACCCACTGTAACAACATTGCCAAAAAGGCACAAAGAGTTGTTAACTTAATCTTGCGTAGCTTCTTCTCTGGTAACATTATACTACTAAGTAGAGCATACAAAACATTTGCTAGACCAATTCTTGAATACAGTTCATCTGTCTGGAATCCACTCTGCATATCAGACATTATTACAATCGAGAGAGCCCAGAGATATTTTACCAGAAGAGTCCTCCATTCCTCTCACCGCAATAAAATACCTTATGCCACCAGACTCCAAATTTTGGGCTTATATAACTTAGAACTACGCCGACTTCAGTCTGAACCTAAGCATAGTAAATAAAATTATCTACCACAATGTCCTACCAGTCAATGACTACTTCAGCTTCAACTACAACAATACAAGAGCAAATAATAGATACAAACTCAAAGTAAACTGCTCCAAACTCGATTGCAGAAAATACAACTTCAGTAACAGAATGGTCGATGTCTGGAATGCACTACCTGATTCTGTGGTTTCTTCCCCAAACCTCCAAAACTTTAACCATAGATTGTCTATTGTTGACCTCACCCCATTCCTAAGAGGTCTGTAAGGGGCGTGCATAAATGCACCTGCATACCTACCGTCCATGTCCTAATATTCTTGTTTACTTACTCTTTTCATGTATCCAAATTATGTTTATAATTTTACCTGTTATCTTATATATGATTGGCAAAATAAATAAATAAAATCTTTCCAAGTTGCCACCATGTGTCCAATGTCTTTTTCCCCACTTGGAACTGAACCTAAAAAGATATTTCTTTCAACACCACCATGTCAGCAAATGAAAAAAAAAGTTGGAGGGTCACAGGAGAAAAATAACATGGCTCTAACCCCACAGATGAACATGATATATTTCTTTAGTTAATTCGTTTTTCCTTAGCTGGGGCGGGTGGCGGGGAGGGAAGTTCTTAGTATTTTAAAAGTTTAGTGTGTCTGAGATGGGTAGCCAAGTAATCTAAACATGGAAAGGAAGTTCCTGTTGTCCATAATAAATCAATCCGTTATTTGCTGAAATTTGGGCAATTTTTTTTTAAAAAAGAAAGCGTATCGGTGTTTTTTTTTAATCCTGAATTTATTTATAAGGAACTCAAGGCAGTGAATATTCATAATATTCCTTCCTGCTCCACAACAACAACCTTATGAGATGGATTGGGTTGAAACAGAGGGACTGGCCTAAAGTCACCCAGCCAGCTTTCATGTCTAAGCATAAAATAGAGCTGGAAGGGACCGTTAAAGACCTTGGAGTTTTCATGTCAAATGATCTAGGTGCCAAAGCCCACTGCAACTACATAGCAAAAAAAGCTTTAAGAGTTTTAAACCTAATTTTGCGTAGCTTCTTCTCTGGTAACATTATACTACTAAGTAGAGCATACAAAACATTTGCTAGACCAATTCTTGAATACAGTTCATCTGTCTGGAATCCACTCTGCATATCAGACATTATTACAATCGAGAGAGCCCAGAGATATTTTACCAGAAGAGTCCTCCATTCCTCTCACCGCAATAAAATACCTTATGCCACCAGACTCCAAATTTTGGGCTTATATAACTTAGAACTCATGACTTCAGTCTGAACCTAAGCATAGTAAATAAAATTATCTACCACAATGTCCTACCAGTCAATGACTACTTCAGCTTCAACTACAACAATACAAGAGCAAATAATAGATACAAACTCAAAGTAAACTGCTCCAAACTCGATTGCAGAAAATACAACTTCAGTAACAGAATGGTCGATGTCTGGAATGCACTACCTGATTCTGTGGTTTCTTCCCCAAACCTCCAAAACTTTAACCATAGATTGTCTATTGTTGACCTCACCCCATTCCTAAGAGGTCTGTAAGGGGCGTGCATAAATGCACCTGCATACCTACCGTCCATGTCCTAATATTCTTGTTTACTTACTCTTTTCATGTATCCAAATTATGTTTATAATTTTACCTGTTATCTTATATATGATTGGCAAAATAAATAAATAAAATCTTTCCAAGTTGCCACCATGTGTCCAATGTCTTTTTCCCCACTTGGAACTGAACCTAAAAAGATATTTCTTTCAACACCACCATGTCAGCAAATGAAAAAAAAAGTTGGAGGGTCACAGGAGAAAAATAACATGGCTCTAACCCCACAGATGAACATGATATATTTCTTTAGTTAATTCGTTTTTCCTTAGCTGGGGCGGGTGGCGGGGAGGGAAGTTCTTAGTATTTTAAAAGTTTAGTGTGTGTCTGAGATGGGTAGCCAAGTAATCTAAACATGGAAAGGAAGTTCCTGTTGTCCATAATAAATCAATCCGTTATTTGCTGAAATTTGGGCAATTTTTTTTTAAAAAAGAAAGCGTATCGGTGTTTTTTTTTAATCCTGAATTTATTTATAAGGAACTCAAGGCAGTGAATATTCATAATATTCCTTCCTGCTCCACAACAACAACCTTATGAGATGGATTGGGTTGAAACAGAGGGACTGGCCTAAAGTCACCCAGCCAGCTTTCATGTCTAAGCATAAAATAGAGCTGGAAGGGACCGTTAAAGACCTTGGAGTTTTCATGTCAAATGATCTAGGTGCCAAAGCCCACTGCAACTACATAGCAAAAAAAGCTTTAAGAGTTTTAAACCTAATTTTGCGTAGCTTCTTTTCCAAAAACTCTACACTACTAACCAGAGCATACAAAACATTTGCTAGACCAATTCTAGAATACAACTCGCCTGTTTGGAACCCTCACCACATCTCTGACATCAATTCAATTGAACGTGTCCAGAAATATTTTACAAGAAGAGTTCTCCATTCCTCTGAAAACAATAAAATACCTTATCCCACCAGACTTGAAATCCTAGGCTTAGAAAACTTGGAACTCCGTCGCCTTCGACAAGATCTAAGCTTAACTCACAGAATCATCTATTGTAATGTCCTTCCTGTTAAAGACTACTTCAGCTTTAATTGCAATAATACTAGAGCAACCAATAGATTTAAACTTAATGTCAACCGCTTTAATCTAGATTGCAGAAAATATGACTTCTGTAACAGAATCATCAGTGCTTGGAATACTTTACCTGACTCTGTGGTCTCTTCTCATAATCCTAAAAGCTTTAACCAAAAACTTTCTACTATTGACCTCGCCCCATTCCTAAGGGGACCATAAGGGGCGTGCATAAGCGCACAAATGTGTCTACCGTTCCTGTCCTATTGTTTTTCTTTTCTTCTTCCTATATATATATATGCTTATAACCTCCTTATATTTACTCATATATGTTTTTATATACTATATAATCTTTTTGTATGATACCTACATATATTGTTGTGATAAAATAAATAAATAAATAAATAGAATCCCCCAAAAATATGATAAAGGGAATGCATATTTGATGTTGCATGTTTTAATGGCAGCGCAAAAAATATTGGACTGAGTCTGTGCAGAAATCAACAGATTAACGCCAAAGATAAAAAAAGAAGAAGAAGACATGGAATATTTTCGAACTTGGGACTTGTTTTATCAATGGTTGGACAAAAGGGATAGAAATTAGGAATTTAATAAGTATTACTATGTAAACAAATTGACCCAGACTAAGCACATATTGTATGTAAAGACAAAACAACCGTATTTTTCGGAGTATAAGACAGACTACCGCCTAAAAGAGGATAAAAATTTGGATGCGCCTTATACATCGAATGTAGCCCCGCCCACCCGCTTGCCCCCACCCTTTGGCCTCTGTCTCCCAGCAATTTGCCTCCTTGCAGCAAACAGCCCGTTTCAGCTTCAGCACAGCCTGATTAGCACAAGCAGCTGATTGCCTGTTGGATCGGCCTCCCGACCCTCAGCTGTTTCAGGCTGCAGGGATTGCCATGGCCTCTTGCCACCTCTATGGGCCTCTGCTGTTTGCTGCAGGAGGCAAACTGCTGGGAGGCAGATTTTTTTTCCCTTGTACTAATCAGGCTGTGCTGAAACTGAAACTAGGCTGTTTGTTCTTTGCTGCAAGGAGGAAAATGGCTGGGAAGCAGATTTTTTTCCCCTTGCACTAATCAGGCTGTGCTGAAACTGAAACTGAAACTAGGCTGTTTGCTCTTTGCTGCAAGGAGGAAAATGGCTGGGAGGCAGATTTTTTTCCCTTGCACTAATCAGGCTGTGCTGAAACTGAAACTGAAACTAGGCTGTTTGCTCTTTGCTGCAAGGAGGAAAATTGCTGGGAGGCAGATTTTTTTCCCTTACACTAATCAGGCTGTGCTGAAACTGAAACTGAAACTAGGCTGTTTGCTCTTTGCTGCAAGGAGAAAAATTGCTGGGAGGCAGAGGCAGATTTTTTTTTCTTGTTTTCCTCCCACAAAAAGGTAGGTGCATCTTATAGTCTGGAGCATCTTGTACTCGGAAAAATACAGTATATATATCTATTTGCAGCATCCCGTGGTCATGTGATCAAAATTCAACCACTTGGAAAATGGCATGTATTTACGACAGTTGCAGTGTCCCAGGGTCACGTGACAGCCCCCCCACTTTCTGACCTTCCACCCAGCAAAGTTAATGGGGGGGAGGAGCCAGATTCGCTTAACGACTGGGTGAGTCACTCAACAACTGCAGCGATTCGTTTAACAGCTGCGTCCCCAAAAAAGGTTGTAAAAATGGGGCAAAACCTTGCTGAATGACTGCCCCGCTTAGCCACGTGGAACATTTGGGCTCAACTGGGGTGGTAATCCAAGGACAAGCCATACAGACCAGGGGTGTCACACTGGATTTCTTCGAGGGCCGGATCAGCATTGTAGTTCTCCTCCATGGGCCAGCTGGGGCGGGGGGAGATGGCACCCTGCCAACCAAAATGGTGTGTGTGTGTTTTGTGTGTGCGTGTGCATGGCTCCCACACCCCATTTTCAGCCTAGATCAGCGGTTCTCAACCTGTGGGTTGGAACCCCATTGGGGGTCGAATGACGATTTGCCAGGGGTCGCCTAAGACCATCGGAAATATGGGAAGTATACTTGTGAGTCGAAGAATCGCGCTCCAGTGGTTGACTCCACAAGCCAGCTGCAGGCTCTTCAAATCGCTAGCCGAATTCGGCTTCAGGCGCGATGAATTAAAAAAGAGAGAAATCTTTGCTCTGATGTCTCCCTCTCAAGCCAGCTGCAATCACTCCCAATCGCTAGCCTAATCTGGCTTCAGGCGCCATAAACTTAATAGGGGAGGAGTCTCCGCTTTAATGCCTCCGTCCTCAAGGCAATTGCAAGCAGTTCAGATCGCTAGCCAAGACGGCTTCAGGCGCGATAAATTCAAAACGAAAAAATTTTTATGGTTGGGGGTCGCCACATTGTGCGGAATTGTATTAAAGGGGTCGCAGCACTATAAAGCAGTGGTGGGATTCAAATAATTTAACAACCGGTTCTCTGCCCTAATGATTTCTTCCAACAACCAGTTCAGCAAACTGCTCAGAAAGTTAACAACCGGTTCTCCCGAAGTGGTGCGAACTGGCTGAATTCCACCACTGCTATAAAGATTTAGAATCACTGGCCTAGATGGCTTCCTGCAACACTTTGACACCCCACTGTTGTGACCAAGGCCCAAGTAGTGAGTACTAAACATAATTCAGTCCTTACCAAACTTATTTTATTAAACCAGCTGAGAATTAATTCATTCTCAGCTTAGTCCAAAACAAAATTCTTAATAACCAGTCCCTCGGCCTTATCACCAATCTTTGATGCCTTTGGCAACCTGCCAAAGGTTTTTCTTGGCAGAAACCCCACAAGGTTCAAGAGACGCTGACAAGAAGCAATGGAATCAATGTTACTTTTCTACAAAGAACCCAACGGGCTCGTTGCTGCTCTTTTAAGCCTTATGGGAGTGGCCAATCATCTCCTGGCCTTACTCCTGAGTTGTCCTTTTTTTGCTTCAGCTGCTCTTGCCTTCTTGCAGCTCTTTGCATGAGTGCACTAGGAACAGGCTCCTCCTGTTCTTCTGCCTCTCTGCTGTCTGCCTCTGGAGGCTCCAGAATCTGCACATCGCTCCCAGATGGCCCTGGCCCCATCTCTCCCTCCGATGCAGAGCCCTCGTCCAGGCCTTCCCCCGACTCCAGGACTGGCCCATGGTCCTCCCCAGCCTCCTCGCTGTCCGACTCCATTGCCAGGTCCACGGGCTTGCTGACAGACCACAACACCCGCACCCCATTTTGGCCTCCAGAAGTCCCACCAGGTCAGTCCTTGGCTATTTCCAAGCTGGCCCCATAGGCTGGATTTAAGCACCTCCGTGGACCTCATCCAGCCCACAGGTCTTGAGTTTGACACCCCTAGTACAGTCGGGAATAAATTTTCTTCATCCAAAGGGAGAAAGAACATTTTGAGGCATTGAAAAGAGCTTTTGATTTGGACACAGGCTTGAGGGAACTCGAACACAAATAGAGCGCGGTGTCCTTGAGACGAAGAGATAATTTTTTATCTGGAGGACAGAAGCCGTGGCTGAATGGGCAGCTCGGCTAAACAGCTCCGTCCAGCAGGAGATTTAGGATTATTCAGAGCGGGAGGAAACTAAAGAGGCAACTGCTGTGTAACTCATCAAGGGCTGTGATATCATCAGCAGATAACAGCCGACTTAGGCCTGAACAACAACAATCCCCCCATTGAAAGGGTATTTCTAGGTGCGCACAGGAAGATTTCTAGCCAGGATCACCTTGGCTAGAGGAGGCTTGGAAACCAGGATAGCTGCAAGGATGTTTGTTGTTGTTGTTTTTCAAATTTCCCATTATATTAGCTGAATTTCTTGGAAACTATAGAGCCATCAGTTGATCGAGTCAACTTTATTTAAAATACAATTGTCAGCCTCGATTCCCAAAAATTGCGACAGCCGAAGAAGTAAAGTTAAATTCTGCCGGAGGGCAAATCCGCCGAGTGTTGAGCCTAACAGTGGGATCTAATTAGAAATCTGTCTCTCCACCGCTTACAAACAGAGGAGCAGAAATTACCAGTTTTGCAAAGGACATAAAACTAGACTAGTTCATACAGGCAGGGGTGGGATTCAGCCGGTTTGGATCGGTAGTTATGGCCAGCAGCTGGGCCCACCCACTCGACCCAAACACCAAGTACATACTAGATGGACATTACCTTACAGTCGACCCCCATCCCGTTAAAGACCTTGGAGTTTTCATGTCAAATGATCTAAGTGCCAAAGCCCACTGTAACTACATAGCAAAAAAAGCTCTAAGAGTTGTAAACCTAATCTTGCGTAGCTTCTTTTCGAAAAACACCACACTACAAACCAGAGCATATAAAACATTTGCTAGACCAATTCTAGAATACAGCTCGCCTGTTTGGAACCCTCATCACATCTCTGACGTCAATACAATTGAACGTGTCCAGAAATATTTTACAAGAAGAGTTCTCCATTCCTCTGAAAACAATAAAATACCTTATCCCACCAGACTTGAAATCCTAGGCTTAGATAACTTGGAACTCCGTCGCCTTCGACAAGACCTAAGTTTAACTCACAGAATCATCTATTGTAATGTCCTTCCTGTCAAAGACTACTTCAGCTTTAATTGCAATAATACTAGAGCAGCCGATAGATTTAAACTTAATGTCAACCGCTTTAATCTAGATTGCAGAAAATATGACTTCTGTAACAGAATCATCAGTGCTTGGAATACTTTACCTGACTCTGTGGTCTCTTCCCATAATCCTAAAAGCTTTAACCAAAAACTTTCTACTATTGACCTCACCCCATTCCTAAGAGGATCATAAGGGGCGTGCATAAGCGCACAAACGTGCCTACCGTTCCTGTCCTATTGTTTTTCTTTTCTTCTTCCTATATATATATATATATATATGCTTATACCTCCTTATATTTACTCATATAAGTGTTTATATACTATATAATCTTTTTGTATGATACCTACATATATTGTTGTGACAAATAAATAAATAAAAAAATAAATATACAATTGCCGTGTTTTTGACCCATGTGTGTAAGGCCCGCATGCGTGGAAGCTATCCCATCCTATACAATCGCCACGTTTTTGATGCAGCTCACATGTGCTGTGTGCCATCTCTGGCCCGTGTGCCATAGGTTCACCATCACGGCCCTCATCCTTCTTTTCATTAAAGTATTTTTTTATTTTATTTATTTTGTCACACAGTACATATAACATAAGCATGAAATAACTATACAATATATAAGCATATATATATAAGTATGAGTATGTAATAACTATATTAATTGGGTATAACGAAAGGAAACAATAGGACAGGAACGGTAGGCGTGTTTGTGCTCTTATGCACGCCCCTTACAGTCCTCTTAGGAATGGGGTGAGGTCAACAGTAGACAGTTTTTGGTTGAAGATTTGGGGATTTTGGGAAGAGACCACAGAGTCAGGTAGTGTATTCCAGGCATTAACAGCTCTGTTACTGAAGTCATATTTTCCGCAATCAAGATTGGAGCGGTTCACATTAAGCTTAAATCTATTGTTTGCTCCTGTATTGTTGCAATTGAAGCTGAAGTAGACGGAGCCACCCAAAAATTATCCCAGTCTTTTGATCTAGACTGGGTCATTGGTGACGGATAACATCAAATAGCAGCTCCCAATCGGGGAGGGATGAGGCAGCGGTGTTAGAAAGCCAAGTCTGATTTCGTTCTTCCTTGAAATTATATAAAGATGGTTGAAGGCCCTTGAAGCTGTGAAATTTAGCCCGCTGAGTGCGGGAATCCTGCTTGAAGGATCTCTGGCAGATGGCTGCCCTGTCTCCGTTTGGGCCCATCTGATAAAGGGGAAACCGACACAGAGACTGCTGTAGCCCTGTCAATCTGCTGTCAGATAAGGAGGGGTTTCGATGGTAAAATTGCCCTGTTTTAATTGAAGGGAAGAACTTCTAGTTTGGTTTCCATTTGGAAACCATTTCTGGATTCACAGTACTCGAAGAATGAAACGGTAATTTTAGGTTGGACGAGCGGAATGAATTTGCTGTGAAGGAAGTGGCTTGCGATATTTAGAAATGTAACACAAAAAGTTGAGGTTGTAATTTTTTTTGTATACTGCTGAACTGAAAAAAGTCAGTCACTACTTTTCCCTTTTTAATCTCTACTCTTTCCTTCCTCCTTCCCTCCCTCCCTCCCTTCCTCCCTCCCTCCCTTCCTTTCTTCCTTTCATTTCTTCCTCATTTCCTTTCCTTTTATTTTCTTCCTTCCCATCCCCTTCTTTCTTTTTTTCTTTCTTTCTTTCTTTCTTTCTTTCTTTCTTTCTTTCTTTCTTTCTTTCTTTCTCTCTGTCTCTCTCTCTCTCTTTCTCCTTTCCTTTTCTTTTGTCTCCTTCCCTTCCCCCCCTTTCTTGTTTCTTTCATTCTCTTTCTTCTTTATTTCTTTTCTTCATCCTTTCCTTTTCTTTCTTTTTTCTTTTCTTCTTCTTTCTTCTTTTTCCTTCCTTCCTTCCTTCCTTCCTTCCTTCCTTCCTTCCTTTCTTTCTTTCTTTCTTTCTTTCTTTCTTTCTTTCTTTCTTTCTTTCTTTCTTTCTTTCTTTCTCATTCATTCACTCTTACAATCTTTTGAAAAGAACATTTCAAATCCGAATCAGCCCTTCTGCAATCGACCTATTCTTCTGTCTCCTCCCCTTTGGGTTGAGAACATTAAAGAGACCTTCCTTTTCTTCTCCTCCGCTTCTTGAGAAATGCTACCTGTTTTTTCCCCTCTTCCAGCAATCTTTCCTCAAGATTAAACATTCAGAATTCCTCCACCTCTCTTTCTCTTGGACCCTCTTGCAAAGTAAAGAAAGTAAAGGAAGTGGCTTTACTTCACTTTCTGTACTGGCATTGGTGCAGAGCCCTGGTGGCGCAATGGTGAGACTGCAGTATTTCAAGTTGACTCTGCCCACTGCCAGCAGTTCGATCCTGACTGGCTCAAAGTTGACTCAGCCTTCCATCCTTCTAAAATGGGGACCCAGATTTTTGGGAGCAAGAGGATGATTCTGTAAACCGCTTAGAGGGGGCTGTAAAGCACTGTGAAGCGGTATATACTGTAAGTCTAAGGGCTATTACTAAGTGTGAGGGAAAGAAGGAAGGAAGGAAGGAAGGAAGGAAGGAAGGAAGGAAGGAAGGAAGGAAGGAAGGAAGGAGAGGTAAATAAGAGGAAAGAAGTAAAGAAAAAAGGAAGGAAGGAAGGAAGGAAGGAAGGAGAGGTAAATAGGAGGAAAGAAGTAAAGAAAAAGGAAGGAAGGAAGGAAGGAAGGAAGGAAGGACAGGTAAATAAGATGAGGAAGGAAGAAGAAGGAAGGAGAGGTAAATAAGACAAGGAAGGAAGTAGAGAAAAAGGAAGAAAGGGAGGAGGAGGGAGGAAGGAGGAAACGAAGCAAGGAAGGAAGGAAGGAAATGGGGAGGGGGGTTGGAAGAAAGGAGAGAAATGGGAAGGGAGGGAGGAAATGGGCGGGCAGGCAGGAAGGAAAGGAAGGAGACTTTGGGAAGAACCTGGGAGATCCCAAGTTGCACCAGCAAGTTATTACTATTGCTATATTAGTGCACCTTATCTTCAGTTTGCTTTAAGAGAGAAAAACAAGAAGAGCTTCAGTCACACCATTGTAGCGGCCATCTTGACTTTTTTGACCGTTCCTGCAGTCTCCCTAGTACGACGAAAGCCCCACCCCTTTTTTGTGACACACACACACACACACACACACACACACACACACACACACACACACACACACAGAGCCTTTGCCTTTAAGCGAAGACCAAGCAGTGCAGAAGGCTTCCTCCTGTCCTTTTAATTGCCTGGTGTCTTGTTTATCTTCAGAGCATCTGTTCTCAGCAAGGCCTTGGCCCTAAAGTTTAATTGAAGAAGGAGTCCTGGAGGCTGCAAAAGAAAAAAAGAGCCATTGCTGAACTCTGCCCAAGACGGAAAGCATCCATCCATCAGAATAGAGCTGGGAGGGACCTTGGAGGTCTTCTAGCCCAACCCCCTGCCTAACCCCATTCCAGACAAATGGCTGCCCAGTCTCTTCTTCAAAGCCTCCAATCATGGAGCACCCACAACTTCTGGAAGCAAAATTTGTTGTGACCCAGGCCCAAGTAGGTAGTAATGAACTTAGTCCGTGGAAACACGGACTAGTCCGTGGAACTAGTCCGTGGAAAAGGGCCGTGGTGTGGCTCAGGCTGTAAGATAGCCTGTTATTAAAACACAGCAGCCTGCAATTACTGCAGGCTCGAATCCCACCAGGCCCAAGGTTGACTCAGCCTTCCATCCTTTATAAAGGTAGGTAAAATGAGGACCCAGATTGTTTGGGGGGGCAATAAGTTGACTTTGTAAATATACAAATAGAATGAGACTATTGCCTTACACACTGTAAGCCGCCCTGAGTCTTCGGAGAAGGGCGGGATATAAATGTAATTAAAAAAAAAAACTTTATTCAAACAGCTGGGAATTTGTCGTGTCTTCGCCCCCCCGAGCCAGGCCCCCTGCCAGAAAGTGACTTGGAAAGTGAGGGGGAAGGGCCATCAGGACTTATCTCGGGAGCACCGGCTTCCCTAGCTCAGCTCCAGGAGCCAGAGACAGGCCAGGTGGAGGAGATAATGAGGCCTCCGTCCCCTGACTCTTCCCCCCCAGGCCACACCTCCAGACCCGGCTGATGGCAATCAGGCCTGGCTGGACCCTAGGTTTCGTAGGCAGGAGAAGCGGGAACAACAGAAGCAGGGGTGGGGCAGGCCTAGGAAGTGCTGAGTCATGGAGCCACACCACACAGGATATAAAAGCAGCAAGGGCTGCTATACTTCTTCGTAGCAAGCAAATCAACTGCTTAACTAGAGCTGAAGTACTGTTTGTTCCTGGTTGACTCATCAAGAAAGATAACAGAGACACTTGGCAGACACTCGCTAGTATGTTGCCAGAGCTGATAGTGCCGGCTAATTAAGCCATCGCTTGGACTGAGGCGAGGGGGACAGAATAGAATTATTTCATTCCCGGCGTCGTTCAACTCAAAGTAAAACAAATGCATCCCAATACAAATTCTTCAGATATCTTGCAAACCTTGGTCCAATTAGGCAAACTGCCAAAGGCCTTTCCTGGCAAACGCCCAGAAGCCACAAAAACAAAGACATACACGAAGCAGAAGACGGAGCAGAAGACGTAGCTACAACGTTGTTTTCTGGCAAAGCTCAAATGCCAGTGCTGGTCTGTTTTAAGCCTTATGGGAGGGGCCAATCATCTCTTGGCCTTACTCCTGAGTCGTCCTCTTTGCTTGAGCTGCTCTTCCCTTCTGGCAGCTCTTCTCATGCGTGCATTAAGAACAGGCTCCTCCTGTTCTTCTGCCTCACTACTATCAGTCTCTGGAGGCTCTGGAGTCCGCACCTCACTCCCTGATGGCCTGGCCTCACCTCAGCCTCATCGCTGTCTGACTCCATTGCCAGCTCTGTAGGCTGCTGATGGACCACAACAAAATTGTCAATAAAAGAAAAAGGTCACTTAATCCAGGGCTGTCTAACCACATTAACTTTAAACCACGGGTGGGATTGGTCGACCAGACCGGTTTGGTCAAACCGGATGTTAATTTTAATCAGGTTTGCTGAACCGGTAGTTGTAAGGACTGGATGGCCCCGCCCAACCCACTCCACCTCTCCCAGGAGTCTCCACGCAGCCCCTTTTGGATGCCAGGCAAGTGCAGGGCCCACACGGAGGCTCTGGGATGGCGAAAACTGGGCCTACTGGAGGTTCCAGAAGTTTGGAAACAGGCCCGTTTCCAGCCTCCGGAGGGCCCCCCGAGGTCCTCCGGAGCCTGGGGGAGGATATTTTCGCCCTCCCGGAGGCTCAGTCAAAGCCTGCAGAGTCTGGGGAGGGTGAAAACACCCACCCCAGTGCAGGAGGCTGAGTAGGCCATGCCCATCATGGCCACACCCACCCAGCAACCTGGCAGAGAACCGGTTGCTAAAATTACTGAATCCCACCCTTGCTTTAAATGTGTGGACTTTGTATTCTTGAGCCAACAAAATTGTCAATAGAAGAAAAAGGTCACTTAATCCAGGGCTGTCTAACCACGTTAACTTTAAACCACGGGTGGGATTGGTCGACCAGACCGGTTTGGTCGAACCGGATGTTAATTTTAATCAGGTTTGCTGAACCGGTAGTTGTAAGGACTGGATGGCCCCGCCCAACCCACTCCACCTCTCCCAGGAGTCTCCACGCAGCCCCTTTTGGATGCCAGGCAAGTGCAGGGCCCACACGGAGGCTCTGGGATGGCGAAAACTGGGCCTACTGGAGGTTCCAGAAGTTTGGAAACAGGCCCGTTTCCAGCCTCCGGAGGGCCCCCCGAGGTCCTCCGGAGCCTGGGGGAGGATATTTTTGCCCTCCCGGAGGCTCAGTCAAAGCCTGCGGAGTCTGGGGAGGGTGAAAACACCCACCCCAGTGCAGGAGGCTGAGTAGGCCATGCCCATCATGGCCACACCCACCCAGCAACCTGGCAGAGAACCGGTTGCTAAAATTTCTGAATCCCACCCTTGCTTTAAATGTGTGGACTTTGTATTCTTGAGCCAACAAAATTGGGGGATTCTGGGAGTTGAAGTCCACCGGTCTTAAAGTTGCCAAGATTGTGACTTCACAGGTGGTCCTCAATTTACAACAGTCCGTTTAGTGACCAAAGTTAAAACCCCACTGAAGAAAGTGACTAGAGGGATATTGATTTATTTGGACAACAGGCAAAGGAATAATAAACAAAGGCAGCGTAGATATTTGGAAGAAGAAATTCAAAGGAGAGGAAAATTTAATAAAGCAAATTAGAAATCAGACCCAGGAGCATATAAAGAGATTGTATAATGTGTTGCTTGAAATAGATTCGGAAAAGGATTTGGTAAAGGATTGTATGATAAAATGGGCACAGAATATTCAGGAACCAATAATGTTGGAAACATGGGAGAAAATCTGGGTTAGAAATGTTAAGTTTACACAAGCACAGAATTTAAGGGAAAATTTTTATAAGATGTTTTATAGATGGCATTTAGATCCCAAAAAATTATCATGTATGTATCCTAATATCCAAGCGAAATGTTGGAGGTGTGATTGTGATGATGCTACATATTTTCATATTTGGTGGACTTGCAAGAAAATTAAGGTCTTTTGGATAAGAATTTGGTGGATTATTCAAAATGTACTGAAGAAGAAGATAAAGTTCCTGCCACAATTTTTCCTTTTGGGAATTATAATGGATTGTACAGGATTGAGACTAAATTGATTTTGAACTTAATAACAGCAGCAAGACTGTTGATTGGACAATACTGGAAGAAAGAAGAGATACCTACAATAGAAGAATGGATATTGAAAGTTATTAATTTGGCTGAGATGGCTAAAATCTCAGCGTTTTAAAAGACAATACGCAGGAAAGATATTTAATTGAATGGAAAAATGGATTGATTATCTACAAAACAGATATCAGATTAAGAAATATCAGATTGCCTTTGAATAATTAGAAAGTTATTTTATGTAATGGGAGGGGTTGGGAGACAAAAGCTTTGGATGTGGTTATTTGGATTGGACTTTACCTTGTGATTGACCGGGAAGCCGGGGTGGGGAGGAGGGGTGTTTTGTTTTTTTTTTGGGAGGGAGGGGGAAAAAAGGGGGAAAAATGTTTTTGTTTTTTTAAAAAACTCTTTCAATAAAAAAAAAAAAAAAGAAAGAAAGTGACCTATGAGCGTTTTTCACGCAATCATTGCAGCGTCCCTATGGTCACGTGATTAAAATTCAAATGTTTGGCAACTGATTCATACTTACGACGGTCGCAGCGTCCTGGGGAGGGCGGGGTCACGTGGTCCCCTTTTGCGACCTTCTGACAAGCAAAGTCCCCGGGGAAGCTGGATTCACTTAACAACCGTGTGACTAACTTAACAGTGGCAGTGGTTCACTTAACAATGATGGCAAAAAAGGCCGTAAAATGAGGCAAAGCCCACCGCCTTGTTTAGTTAACAGAAATTTTGGCCTCAACTGTGGTCATCAGCCAAGAATTACTTGTTCATACTGTATGAATATATTATTCTTAATGTTGTGCCTCGCCCGCCCCCCTCTCCTCAGCCGGGCCCCTCCCATCTCCTGCTATCTGAGCCAGAGACTGATAGTGAAGAAGAATGGCCTGGCATGCCTCCAGCCCCCAGCCCTGGCACCATGCCCGGACAGACTGAGCAAACAAACCTCCCTACAGCTTGTGAGCACGAAGCCAGCCATGAGCTAGAATTGCCGGCAGCTGAGGACGAAAAGACACAGTGGACAGATCCCCGCTTCCGGAGAATGGAGAGGCGACGTCAGCAAAAGGAAGGGAGGGGCAGGCCTGGATAAGTGCTGAGTCATGGAGCCACACCCCATGGCCTATATAAAGGATCTGCTTTTTGGCATTCCTTGAGTCAGGCAAAGTCTCATCTGGTTGCTGAAGTCACACCTTGGATTCCTGCCTGCCCTGAGAACTCTGACAGGAATTTGGCAAAGCTGCAGAGGCTTCGTGGCCACACTGGATACAGTCTTCCCAGACCCGGCCATCAGAGGAGGAGTGGGACACGACACTTAAGCTAAGATAAAGGTTCCCCTCACACATATGCGCTAGTCGTTCCCGACTCTAGGGGGAGGTGCTCATCTCCGTTTCAAAGCCGAAGAGCCAGCGCTGTCCGAAGATGTCTCCATGGTCATGTGGCCGGCATGACTCAACGTCAAAGGCG